>NW_026606210.1:2062500-2319323 GCF_029834395.1 Sorex fumeus
AGAAGGGAGGGGGAAGGAGGCCACGTCCCTGGAGCCTGGGCAGCTGAGAAGCTCAGCAACTTTCCTGCAAGTAGCCCCTCCCAGCCCACCTGCAGGTCCCTCTGGGCAATGTCCCTCCTGCACAGACCAAAGACCCACAGCCGGCTGCCTGGACCCCAGGACGCGCCCCCACCCCAACCGCAGGGTGCTTCCAGCACCCCAGGACCTGGATTCAGCCAACATGTGGTGAAGGGCTGCCTAGGGGCAGCTCGGGCATGAACAAGGGCCCAGGCTGCCCAGTGGCTGTTCCGTGCCCTCATGAATGAGTCCAGTGACCCCTCAGACCCCGGCTCTGAGCAATATGCAGTTGTGCAGGGAATCAGTGATTCCCCACAGCTGGTGGGGCCCACCTTGTGATCAAGGCAGCAATGGGGCCGGCTCCTTCAGGGTTAAGCAGAGTGGGCATGCCCCAAGGAAAGTGGACTGCTCTGACCCCGCCCCCAGGCCGCCCCTGCCACGCCTCTTCCCACACCACAGCCCCGCCCCTTCTCATATCATAGCCACGCCCTTCCCACACCACAGTCACGCCCCCTTCATACATAGCCACGCCCTTTCTTGTGCCAAGCCCCGCCCTCCCCACAACACGGCCACGCCCCTTCTCATATCATAGCCACGCCCCTCCCACACATCATGGCCAAGCCCTTCCACGTCACACCATGCCCCTTCTCACACCACAGCCACGCCCCTTCATGCATAGCCACGCCCTTCTCATGCTAAGCCCCACCCTTCCCACACTACAGCCACGCCCCTTCTCACACTATAGCCACGCCCCCGAACATCTCTCTCTCTCTCTCTCTCTCTCTCTCTCTCTCTCTCTCTCTCTCTCTCTCTCTCTCGCACACACACACACACACACACACACACACACACCCCTTAGCCCTTAGCCCCCTGCCTGGCAGTGGTCCTGGCTCCTCTCTCACCTGCTTCCGGTCAGTTGCTCCACCAGCTTCTCTGATTTCAGGCCACTCTTGGTGCTCTGGGGAAGGAAAGAGGAAGCGATGGGGTAACTCCAAAATCTTTGGCGCCCACGTCTGCCGCTGCGAGTCTCGTGACCCAGCGGGCTCTGAGGGGTCAGGTCACTCTGCCTCGCTCCTCCCACAGGGCAGCCGCACCCCTGCAGTCCAGCTCAACTGTCCTCCTGGAGGAACCCCACGAGCCTTGAGCCCTCAGCTCCTGGACCGGGTCTCCCTCTCATTCCCAGGCATCCCCAGCCTTCCTCGGAACCGGCTCGCGGGGGTCACAGAAACACACCGCACATGAGTCAGCACAGAGACACGAGTGATTGGATCACGGAAGGAGGGGTGGTGGATGGAAGAAAGGAGCAAGGGAAGAACGAAGGAACTAATGAATGGAAAGAAGAAGGGAAGACCGGGTGGATGGGTGGGTAGGTGGGTGGGTGGAGGAAGAAAGGATGGATGATGGATAGATGGAAGGATGGATGGATGGAAGGGGGGATGGATGGATGGATGAAAGGAAGGGGAGATGGAAGGATGGGAGGATGGAAGGAAGGGAGGATGGAAGGAAGGAAGGATGGATGGATGAATGGATGGAAGGGGGATGGAAGGAAGGGAGGATGGATGGATAGATGGAAGGGAGGATGGATGGAAGGGAGGATGGATGGATGAATGGAAGGGGAGATGGAAGGATGGGAGGATGGATGGAAGGAAGGGAGGATGGATGGAAGGGAGGATGGATGGATGAATGGAAGGGGAGATGGAAGGAAGGGAGGATGGAAGGAAGTAAGGATGGATGGAATGAAGGGTGGAAGGAAGGAAGGAAGGAAGGAAGGAAGGAAAGGATGGAAGCAAGGATGGATGGAAGGATGGAAGGGTAGAAGGAAGGAAGGATGGATGGATGATGGAAGGAAGGAAGGAAGGAAGGATGGATAGATAGATGGATGAATGGGTAGATGGATAGACTGAAGGATGGGTGGGTGGGTGGAAGGAAGGGTGGGTGGGTGGGTGGGTGAATATGGCCCAGGAGCCTCTGGCCGCTCACCTCCATGAGAATCACCTCCACCCGCACATTGCTCGGGAGGGCAAGGTCAGGCTGGAAGCGGGTGGCCAGGGCCAGCAGCAGGTGTAAGGTGGCCAGCAGGTCCTTGTTGAAGATGGCTGTGCGGGAAGAGGCAGGCGGTCAGGCAGGGGAGAGCCCACGGCCCCCCAACCCGGGTCCAAGGGCAGAGTGGGCCCCTCTGTACTGGGTGGGGTTCAGGAGGACACTGGACCCACAGCCCAGCCTGAAGACCTGCCTCGGAGACTGAGCGCGGGTACGAGCCCCCGACTGGACCTCGCTGGCCAAGGTGCAGAAGGTGCCAGCCAAGGCAGGGCTTGAGACCTGCGATCCCAGCCCAACCGCCTCGGAGGAGCCCTCTCACGCCTCCCGGGCTCTGCTGCCTTGTCTGGAAATGGGGGCATGGGACCAAGGTGGGCTGGGAGCTCACAGCAGATGTGGGTGGGGCGTCCAGCACCACAGTCTGACCAGCAGGGACTGCCGAGGTCATTGAAATGGGGCCATCTGATGAGGCCCAGGTGTGTCACGGGGCTCGGGACCCAGTAACCGCGGCTGTTTGGGGGTCCACGCTCAGGACCCCGTGCCCACGGGAACCTCTCTCCTCCCAGGCCCCAGCCTGGCAGCAAAACATGTGGGCACCCGCGCCCTGGGGCAGAGACCCCACGTACCGTCCACACTCCACTTGGGCGGCTGCTCCGGCTGCAGGCTCCGGTCGATGGCCTCCAGGACCACGGTCAGCTTCCGCCTGCGGCTGGAGGCGGTCAGCGCCATCTCCTCCACCTCCAGCCGGAGCCCCGCCAGCCTCTCTGGGGGAAGGGAGAGGGTCAGGAGTGGAGGGGAGGAGAGGGAGGACACCCCCCGGGGTAGGGGCGCCCCTGTTGCACTCCTGGGCACGTGAGCTGCCCCCTTGCCCCGCGCCGTCGCCAGCCCACCCCGCGGCCCCTGGACCCCGTGCAGGGGCAGTTGTTGGCTCCAACTTCAGAGCACCAAAGTGAGAGCAACTGGACCGTGCAGGGACACCAGGACTCTCCCGGTGTGACTGGAGCCCCGCCTCCCGCTGTCCCCAGGTGGCCCGCTTCCTCGGACGGGGCAGCTGAGCACACCAGGCACAGCATAAATGCGACGATGATGCCCAGAGCCAAGATTTGGGAGGGAGGGAGCTGGAAGCCCCTGCACGGGTCGGCAGGGCTGGGGTCCTGCATGGGGCAGAGGGCCAGGGGCGTGGTCTGGCAGGGGGCAGGGTCAGCAGGGGGCAAGGGGCAGGGCGTGATCAGCAGGCTGCTGGGGGCCAGGGGCGGAACCAGCAGGCTGGGGGTGGAGTCAGCAGGTGCGGGCTGGGGGCAGCAGGTGGGGCGGGGTCAGCAGGTTGGGGGCGGGGTCAGCAGGCTGGGGGTGGAGCCAGCAGGCTGGGGCGGGGTCAGCAGGCTGGGGCGGGGTCAGCAGGTTGGGGGAGGGGTCAGCAGGCTGGGGGCGGGGTCAGCAGGCTGGGGGTGGAGCCAGCAGGCTGGGGCGGGGTCAGCAGGCTGGGGGCGGGGTCAGCAGGCTGGGGGTGGAGCCAGCAGGCTGGGGCGGGGTCAGCAGGCTGGGGCGGGGTCAGCAGGTTGGGGGAGGGGTCAGCAGGCTGGGGGCGGGGTCAGCAGGCTGGGGGTGGAGTCAGCAGGTGCGGGCTGGGGGCAGCAGGTGGGGCGGGGTCAGCAGGTTGGGGGCGGGGTCAGCGGGCTGGGGGTGGAGCCAGCAGGCTGGGGGCGGGGTCAGCAGGTTGGGGGAGGGGTCAGCAGGCTGGGGGAGGGGTCAGCAGGCTGGGGGTGGAGCCAGCAGGCTGGGGCGGGGTCAGCAGGCTGGGGCGGGGTCAGCAGGCTGGGGGCGGGGTCAGCGGGCTGGGGGTGGAGTCAGCAGGTGGGGGCAGAGTCAACAGGCTGGGGCAGTTAGCAGGCTGGGGGTGGAGCCAGCAGGCTGGGGCGGGGTCAGCAGGCTGGGGGTGGAGCCAGCAGGCTGGGGCGGGGTCAGCAGGCTGGGGGCGGGGTCAGCAGGCTGGGGGCAATGTGAGGGGGGTGTGGGTGGAGCACGAGGGTCGCCAGACAGGAGCTTACGCAGAAGGTGGTGCAGGACGAGGCCGTCGAACATGTCCTCCTCCAGGCTCCTGACCACAATGTGCTCGGGCAGGAGCTTCGTGTTGACCCACTCTATCAGCACCTGCGGACCCCGAGGAGAGCAGCAGAGCTGAGGGCGACCCCCCACACACACCGTGCCCCCTGTCTGGCTCAGTGCTGTTCCCTCCTGCCAACTCCTCCCATCCTTCCCAGCCAGGGCCAAGCCACCTCCTCCGGGAAGCCCCCTAGGATCTCCCCCAGCGGTTGGCGCTCAGCCTCCGCGCCAGAGACCTGGGCACTGTGGTTTGTGTGTCCTGTGGGGTGTGGGTGTCTCACGCTGGCCTCTCCAACCCCCCCTCCGGTGAGTGCCAGAGGCTCGCCCTGAGGGCTGTCCTGGAGGCCAGCCCAGCCCACCTGCTCGTGCCCGAGGCCAGGGCTGCAGAGAGACGATGTCCATCTCCCCCAGGGGTTCCCAGCCAGCCAGGACTTGCTCCACAGCCAGGGTCCGTGGTCCCTCCTCCCCTGCCCCCACCCCCCTTAGCCCCGGGCACCCCCATCCTGAGGGGCCAAGTCTCAGGGCCCACGAGGTTGTCGGGCTGGGCCTCCCTGGCTCTGTGCTGCTCGGGGGCCCATGGTGGGGCCAGTGCAGGGGAGGGGGAGGCAGGAGGAGGCGGGGGGCCGGCCCAAACCCCCGGCAGTGGGAAAGGGGAGGGCAGGAGGCTGCGCTGAAGGGGAGCACAGAGAACCCCCACGAGCATCGGGCCGAGTGACCCGGGCCCCAAGCCTGCCCGCTGCTCCTGCAGCCCAGGCCAGAAGCCAGGGGGGGCGTTTCTGCCCACCATCAGCCCCCGGGCCCAGGCCACCGAGTGCAGGAAAGAGCCAGTCTGGGAGCAGGAGAACCCAGCTCTGACACAGAGGCCCAAGGTCGCCTGAGTAGTCTGAACCTTGCGACCGCTCCCCAGGACACAGGACCACAGGCCACCAGGTCATCACATGCTGCTGGTGTGTGTGCGTGTATGTGTGTGTGTGTATGTGTGTGTGTGGTGCATGTGGTACCCCACAAATGCTCCTGGGGGCCGGAGAGAGAATACAGGGGGCAGAGAGGCTTCAATTTCCGACACCCCGTATGGTCCCCGAGCCAGGAGTGACCCCTGAGCACAGAGCCAGGAGTCAGCCCTGAGCACCACCAGGTGTGGCCCTCCATTAAAAAAAAAAAAAACGCTATTTGGGGAGCTGGAGCGATAGCACAGCAGGTAGGACATTTGCCTTGCATGTGGCCAACCTGGGTTCGATTCCCAGCATCCCATAGGGTCCTTTGAGCACCGCCAGGAGTGATTCCTGAGTGCATGAACCAGGAGTAACCCCTGAGCATCGCTGGGTGTGACCCAAAAAGCAAAAAAAAAAAAAAGCTACTTGGGCTGCCATTTAGTGGGGCACCCAGCCTGAGGTCAGGGAGGGGTGTCAGAGGCAGCTGCAGAGGGGTCAGGGTGGCAGGACGCAGCCTCACCTTTTGCAACTCCTCAAATTTGGGATCCGCCCGAGTCGTGGGAGGCAGGAATTTCTTCTTTTCTCCTGCAAGCAGAAGTGAACTGTGTGGGGGAGTTTGGGCCTGTGGTAACAAACGCCACATGCACGCCTGTGTATACACACATATGCATGAACACACATTTACAGATACACAGACACCCCCAAAGAGACCGGCACACACACGGGCACACGCATGAGCACACACATGTCTGAACACCTGCACACAGATGCACAGACACACAACACCCATGTCCGCAGGTACGGTCACACAGATACACCCACAGGCATAGGCAGTAACATGGGCACGTACGCATGTGACCACACACATGCATACCTGCACACGGATACACGCACAGACCTGCACACAAGATACATGCACAGACTTGCACACACACGCACACAAGTCACCTGCATGCATTTGCATACACGGGCACATAGGCTCACACACAGGCACGCAGACATGTGTGCACAGGGATACACACGTATGCTCGGTTAAGGGACACACATGCATGCACACACATGCACACACATGCACTCACACACACACACACACACACACACACACCGAGCACCAGAGACCCGCAGTGACTTGGCTTCCTGGGTCACCTTGTCCACCACAACCCCATGCCCCTCTTTCGTCCGTGTGGCCCCCACTGCACCCCACCACCCTTCTCCTCAGTTCCCGGGGAGCAGGATTCATGCACAGGCTCTGACTTGGGGGAAACACGAAGGCAGAGACGATTCACCCCTGCACTTCACAGGCCTCTGGGCCTCTGCGCTCGGGTCTGGCTCAGAGAGACGCGGCTCACGGAGGCCCCAGGGGTCAGGTGGGCTCCCTGGAGGGGGCGGGAGAGAGAAGCCACGGGGCACCGTCTGAACCCCACGGCTTCCCCACAACCCGCAGTGCCAGAGAATCGCCTCCCGATGGGCATCGGGGAAACTGAGTCGCCCCCAAGGCTTCCCCGAGGCCACAGGACATGCCTCCCGGTCCTCTCTCTACCCAGCGGGAAACTTTTCCTAGAAGTTCTGGAAAACCTTTGCGACCTGCCCAACCCCATGTCGTCTGATAAGGAGAGACTCCTAGGCGCCCAACGCGGTCTGTGCGTGGGGAGTGCATGAGCGCGTGAATAAAGGAATGAGGAGGTGAACGAGTGATTCAGTGGAGAGTAAGAGGCTGAGCTGAGTGAATTGCAGGTGAGTGAGTGGACGTAGGTGTCAGTGGGTGGATGCAGGAACAGATGAGTTGGAGGCGTGAGGGACGAGGGAGTGAAGGCAGGAATGGTCAGTGTGGGGTTGAACGAACGCAGGGGGCGAATGAATGAATGCAGATGCGATGAGCGCAGGAATGAATGAAGGCAGGTGTGAATTGGCGAACACAGGAATGGTGAGTACAGGCATGAACGAGTACAGGCATGAACCAGCGACTGACCTGGCGGGACGCCCCTCCCCCCTCCCCACAGCAGGGTCCCGGCCGCCTTGAGCCACGCCACACGCCCGCTCTGCCTGCCAGAGCTTCAAGCATCCCTAACTCAACTGTAAAGCAAAAATAAATATTTGCTCCAGTAACGAAGCCTGGAGTCCCAACAGCAATTTCCTCACGCTGCTTTCCAATTTCCAGCCGTTTACCAGGGAGGCCGCGGGCGGTGGCTACCGTCCGCCCTGGCATCTGCACAGACCGGCAGCCGGCAGCCCCCGGGCGCCCCCCGTGATGCTTGCGGGGGGGGGGGGGTCCCAGCCCGCACAGCCCCAGCTGCTTCCCGCCTGACAGCCCCCACCCGCCCCCGTGCGCAACTGAGTGACTTCTTGACTTCTTGACTAGCACACAGGGGCCACAGCGGACGGGGCCACACACAGGGACGGCACCACACCCGGGCCCCACCCACCTTGTAGAGACCCAACGGGGCGAGGAGGGAGCAGAACCACAGACACCCCCTCCCAACCCCACGACGGCAGCTGTCTGCAGAACCAAGGGGAGCCACAGCATCCTAATGGGGCTGTTCCTCATTCACGTGGTTCTGTGCCTCAGTTTCCCCAACTGTATGTAATTGGGGTTCTGAGAGAAAGAGGGAGACGCTGCTCTTCATGCTTCGCTCGGGACCCTGAACCTGGAGGAATGAGGCTTTGAACGCATGGGGGATAACTTCGTAGAAGTTTCCAGAAGGTTCCGGAAAATTCCAAAAGGTTCCAGAAGGGGGTGGAGAGGTTAGGTGTGAAGCAACAAGCAGAGGCAGAGGCCGAGCTGAGGATTTGGAAAGCCAGGCCAGCCCACACAGCCTGGGTGGCCCTCCCTCTGTAGACCCCCGCCCCCTGCCCCCCTCCCCACCCCACCCCCGTCTCTCACCTGGCAGAGGGGCCTCTTCTGACTGGCCCAGCTCCCAGGGTAGCAGCGGCAGCAGTGGGCTGGAGGACTTGGGCTCCATCTTCTCCCTGGCTGCGGGGGAGGGGAGGGCATCACTGTCCACCCCCCATCCACGTCCAGCCCCCCACGCCTGTCCTGGGGTCATTTCTTCCAGCCCACAGGGGCAGTTGGGCAGAGGCGGGACCCCCTTGAGCTGAGTCCAAGGGGGTGAGTAGGGGGTGTGGGCTGGCTGGGGTATGCACAGATGCCGTCTACGGAACAGGGCGCCGGGGCGTCCATCCTGAACCCCGAAGCTGGACAGGGAGGAGTGAGGGACCCTCGCACTGCCTTGCCCCCCACTCCAGAGGCGTGTTTTGCTGGGCTGGGCTGCCCCCACTCCCCGCTATTCTTTTTTTTTTTGCTTTTTGGGTCACACCCAGCGATGCACAGGGGTTACTCCTGGTTCATGCACTCAGGAATTACTCGGGGGACCCATGGGATGCTGGGAATCGAACCCGGGTCAGGCCATGTGCAAGGCAAACGCCCTACCCACTGTGCTATCACTCCACCTCCCCCCGCTATTCTGTTTTATTTTTACTCTTGTGGGTTTTTTTTTTTTTTGCTTTTTGGGTCACACCCAGTCATACCCAGGGGTTCCTCCTGGTTCTGCACTCAAGAATCACTCCTGGCGGTGCTTAGGGGACCATATGGGATGCTGGGAATCAAGTCCGTGTTGGCCGCGTGCAAGGCAAACGCCTTCCCGGCTATGCTATGGCTCCAGCCCCTGCCCCCCATTTTTAATGGGTGTGTGGAGGGGTCTCGGGGCACAGAGGGTGACCTTTACCACGCGGATGCGTCCCTCCTCCTGCGGGTGGCCCTGGGATGTCTCCTTCCTGCCCCCACTTCCCCTCATCTGCCCGCTGCCTCCCTCTCTCCGGGCCCCAGGGCCTTCCCCGAGGGTCGGGCAGCAGATGGGGGTCCCACTCAACTCCTGGGGAGATGGTGGTGCTTGTATGCAAGAGCCCCCCACAGCAACCTGGGGAGCCCGGGGTACTCCCGGAGCGGGGAGTGGGCAGCCCTGTGCCCCCCACCCTGCTGCTGCCTCCGGAAGCAGGACCCGACCGAGGTTGCAGGGAGAAGGAAGGGCGGCCTGGGGGGGGGGGGCCCGCGGGTTTCAGCACTTTTGTGCCCTGGCTGTGGGGGCTGGCAAGCCCTGCCCTCTCTGGCCGTGCTCGGCCCCAGACCCTCCAGGCAGCCACGGGCGGGGGGGGGGGGGCCTGGGAGTCGCCCCCAGACATCAGCAGTCCCCAGACTCCCCCCAGTCTCAGAGAAAAGACGCGGCTGGGGTGCCCGGGGGCTCCGGGAGGGGGCAGGCATCAGGCTCGGGGCAAGGACCCCCCCACACGCACCGCACATCCCAGCCTCAGACACAGACAGTAGCTCCCGGGGCCTCACCTGGGCACGTCCTCCGGCTGGGAGACGGAGCCCCAGAGCCGAACTCTGACAGGTTCCGCTTCCCCCACCGCAGCCGCTCACTTCCTGCAGTGCCCTGGGCGCGAGCGCGGGGCCTGCTGGGCCCGGGGTAGGCGCCGCCCCCCTCCACCCACGGGAGCCGCTGCAGCTTGGCCCGGCCTCGCCACCCCCTCATCACCTGCCCCTCTGGCCTGAAGCGCCCAGTCAGCCAGCCCTGAAAGTGACCAGGGCAGCAGAAAACCCGGTTGTCAGCTGTCTCTCGAAGAAGCAGGAAAGACTGGGTATTCCCGTCCACCCGTCCTTCCGTCCATCCTCCATCACCCAGCCTCCCTCCATCCCTCCATCCGCCTTCTCATCCACTCTTCCATTCATCAATCCATCCACCATCCATCCACTCATCCACACTTCATCAATCCATCCTTCACTCCTCCCATCATCCTTTATTCTATCCATCCATCTATCCACTATCCATCCATTCACATCCATCCTTCCATCCATTCATCCTCCCATCCATCCATCCATCCACCATCTATCCATCCTTCCATCCATCCATCCATCCTTCTATCCATCCATGCTTCCAACCATCTATCCACTATCCATCCATCCACCATCCATCCTCCCATCCATCCATCCACCATCCATCCATCCTTCCATCCATCTATCCACTATCCATCCATTCACCATCCATCCATCCAACATCCATCCATCCTTCTATTCATCCATCCTTCCATCCATTCATCCTTCCATCCATCCTTCCATCCATTCATCCTCCCATCCATCCATCCACCATCCATCCACCCATCCTTCCATCCATTCATCCTCCCATCCATCCATCCATCCATCCACCATCCATCCTTCCTTCCTTCCACCCATCCATCCATCCATCCGTTCTTCCATCAATCCACCCTTCATTCCTTCCATCCATCCTTCATCCCATCCATCCACACCACCCACCCATCCGTCCAACCCTCCTTCCTTCCACCCACCCTCCGTCCTCCATCCCCTCCCCCACCCCTTGAGCTTGGGCTTCAGTCCAGCTGCCTTCTTCCTGGGCTTCGGAGCTGAAACCCTCACAATCCCTTCTTTCTCCAGCTCTGTGGAGCCTCAAATTCGGCTGAAGGCGGGGCCCCCCAAAACACCACGGGGCCTTAGGAAGGGACCCTGGTAGGAGAGATAGCAGAGCCCAGGAGGTCACTGGCCAGTGGGGGCCTCTCTAGGACATACTCCCACATCGAGTGTCCATCCTTTATACTGTCTGTGCCTCTTACCCTCCACCTCGGACCCCTGGTCTCAGCCTGTGGGGTGCTCCTCTCCACACAAGGCTGCGTCCATGCAGGAATCAGGGGTCCCGCCACCCACCTGGGCTGGCCCCCAGCCACCCAAGACCCAACCCTGCTGGTGGGGACCAGCCGCCTGGGGCAGCAGCCCTGCCCACCTCTTGTTTGATGTTGCTGGGGGCAGTATGTGGGGTCCGGGCTGAAACCCGGGGCTCCTGCATGCAGAAGCCCCTCCAATCCGGCCCCTCGGGGCTCACAACTGCCTCCACCCACCGAGCAGCCCTGGCCCGAGCCGAGTCTAGCGCAGTATGACGACACCGTATCGGGGCTTAGTGGCTTTTATTGAATATGCAAAACTCCCGAAGCAAACACGGCTCCAAACAAGGACAGAGGCAGAGTGAGCTGGGAGCGAGCCGAGAGCCCACGGGAGCCGAGGCTTCCCACGCAGCTCTGCCGGCCGCCAGGAGCGGGGACACACGGGGGCCTGTGGGAGCCCCGGGCCGGCGAGAAGGGGGCTTTGCCAGCTGCAGACGGACCCCCAAGGCTGCTGGACCGGCGACCCTGGCGTCCCCGCTCAGGACACAGGAGTGGGGCGTGGAGGGGGCTTTGCTCTCAGGTGGTCCCTCCGGAGACTGGCAATTAGCTGGACCCGCACAGCCATGAGGAAGCTTCCAGAACGTTCCACAGGCAGGGACACTGGTTCCTGGGACCCCAGCAGAGATGCCCCAGAGCCCGGAAGTCTCCGTGCTACAGCAGCAGGGACCGGGCTGAGCACACGTCCTTCCAGATGGTTCTGAGAGCCCTAAGGGGCCACTGCAGTCAGGGGGGACGTGAGGGTGCCATGCCGGGGAGGCAGCCCGGGGGTACCCACAGCATCCAACCAACTTGGTCTGTCCCGGTTGGCACGGTGGGGGTGGGAGGCATTCTAGAACAATCCCAGCCTCGCCACAGGCCCCGGGCAGGCTGGAGCTGCTGGCTCGGGTGTAAAATCCGAGAGTCGCTTCTTTCCAAACTGGCCCTGGGACAACCTCCATCCCCCCAGGCCCCAGGGGGACCGCGAGGTCGGGGCACCACGGAGGGGCGGTTCCGCCCAGCGCGCTGGTTCCGTGCTGCCTTAATGTCACCGCCTCCCGCAGGAGCCGCTGTAATGCCGTTTTAATTATTTCTTGCCCCTGCTGGGAAACCTCCTCCTCCGTCAGCGCCGGCGGAATATTAAACTGTAGCGGGGAAACTCGGTTCCAAGGGTGGGAACCGGGCGGGGGGGCGCGGACCGAGCGCGGGCTGGAGACCGCCCGCAGGAGTTGGGGTGGGGGCGGGGTGGGGGGGCGGTGAGCACGGAGACCACCAAGGAGCCGCATCCCAGCTCGGGGGAACCCCTGAAGCTCAGGGGGTGCTGGAGGGAGGCAGGAGAGCCCAGTGCGGGGCGCGGAACGCAGGGCGCACGGAGGAGCGCAGGGCGCGGGGGCGCGGGGGGCGGGATGGGGCGAGGGGCGCGACTGGGGCGCACCCAGATGTTGCGGTCTGACGCCTCAGTACGTGGCCACTTGGAGATGGACCTTCACAGTGGCGGTTGCCAGCAGGAGTCCAGAAGGTGGCCCCTTAAGGGGCCATCAGGACGCGCGTGGTACCGGGGGGCTACTGCATGGAAACCAGCCCCAGGGCACCCCAACCTGAGTCTCAGGAATTGGGGGCACCTGGAGTTAGTGTCCTCACACCCTGCACCCCGTTTTCTAGCCCTTCTGAAGACTCAGGGTGCAGGCCGGGCCTTGGGGTCGAGCTTCCTGGGGTCCGGGAGGTTCGTGGGCACCGGCCAGGACTCGGGGTGAAGGTGATGCTGTGACCTGCTTTAGGTCCTCGACGCCCAAGACGCAAGGAGTCCCCAGCGCCCCCCGGAAGGTGGGGACCCACCTCGGCGGGCCATTGGTGCTGGCCAGGTCCTGCCCCATCTCGGGTGCCCTGAGTGAGCCCCCCACAGCCCGGCCGGAAGGAGCAGTGGGCAGGAGCGGGCGGGGTCGGGGGGTGGTCTCGGGTTCTTGCTGTCACTCCATGTTCTTGTACTTGGTGAAAAGGCTGTACAGGACACGCAGGGTGGACTTGAGGTCCAGACTCACCACATCTGTGAAGGGCAAGAGCAGCGTGGGGTGGGGCCGGGACGCCCTGTCCACGGCTTCGCCCCTGAAGACCAGCACCCCCAGAGCGATGGGGGGACACGGACAGGCTGTTCCGTCCCTCGGGTCAGCATGGGCATGAGTGGGGATTGCCGGCCTCTCTGGGGCGGAGGCCAGCCTAGATGTGGGGTCAGGCCCTGACTCCTCCCCCCTCCCCCCTCCTCGGATGCCTGCATGCCCTGACCCCTCCCCCTGACCCTCTGACGCCCCTGCCCCCCCTGACCGTCCCCCTGGACCCCTTGGCCCGAGCCTGACCCCCCAACCCTCCGCTCCTCCCCGCACTGCGGGCCTCACCTTCGGGCCGGGCCTTGGGCTTCGCGAGACCCCCCTCCAGCATGAGCTCGAAGGCCAGGGACACGTTGTGGGTCTGCAGGGACAGGGCAGTGTGGGCAGCTGTGCCCGGCCGCTGGCCCCAGGAGGGAGGCGGGGACAGGCGGGGCGAGCCGGGCTCTCCACGGGGAACTGTGGACTCTGTCCAGGGGCATCTCCAGGGCCAAAGCAGAGCAGCCGACAGACCCCCAGCACCCCCCACCCTCCCGCTGACCCGCCACCCCTCCCCCCTCCCCCTCCCCCCCCCTCCCATGCAGGCCAGGCCCTGAGGCCACCGTGGCAACAAAGCTGCGCTTGCTGGTATTGGCGCCTGAGGGGTGAGGCTGCCCCAGGTCTGAGCCTCATCTTGAAGGAGCCCAGC
The DNA here is from genome assembly GCF_029834395.1 of Sorex fumeus. NCBI lineage: Eukaryota > Metazoa > Chordata > Mammalia > Eulipotyphla > Soricidae > Sorex > Sorex fumeus. The sequence continues at coordinate 2,076,117 of NW_026606210.1, forward strand.
GCCCCCCTGGTGGGTCCCACCTTAGGCCAGAGCCTCCAACCCTGGCCCAGCCGGTGGCCCCACAGGGGAAGCCCCGCCCCCACCAGCCCACCGGCTCGCAAGACCCCTAATGCTCGGTCCCACTGACCACACCCCGGCTCCATTATTCCAGGCACTGACCACTCCCTGGGGTCCACTGACCAGGCACTGACCATCTCCCGGCTTCACTGACCAGGCACTGACCATCTCCCGGCTTCACTGACCAGGCACTGACCACTCCCCAGACTCTACTGACTGGACACTAACCATCTCCCAGACCCTACTGACCAGGCACTGCCCACTCCCCAGCTTCCTGACCAGGCACTGACGGGCAGGCGGCCATGTGCGGTCACAGTCAGAGGAGCCCCAGCACTGGCCACCAGCATCTGGACACTGCCAGTCACCTCCTGCCCGCCCTGCCCCGCGTGGCCAGTACACAGGAAGGCAGTGGCCTGTCATGGGGACTCGAACCCCAGCCAGGGCCCCACGACCTCCTTCCCGGAGACGCCCGCAGCCCGTACCGAAGGACAGGGGTCAGCGCTGCAGAGGCCGGGGGCGGGGAGGGCCAAGGGGGTCATATGGGGGGGCCCCGGCGGGCACCTACCTTCTGCTGGAAGCTCTCGGGGGTCAGGTGGAAGAGGTGCAGGGGCACGAAGTAGCCGTCCAGCAGGCCCATGAGCAGGACCAGGTAGACGCCGTCTGCGAACTACAGAGGGGCAGGCTCGCACCCCTGCCCATGCCCGGCCCCACCGCAGCCCAGCGTGGGCTCTGTCCATCACCGGAGGCCCGGGGTCACTCCCTGGGTGGCCGAGCACCGGCGGGTCTGCACGGGACAAGCCCGGCCTTGCTTCCGCCTGGCTCAGGGGGCCTGGAGTGGACCCCCCTCATGGGAGTCCTGCCTCCCTTGGGGACCCCCACCCATAGGAGACAGCCAGGCGGGAAGCTGTGGAGGTGGCGCCCCTCGAAAACAGGATGGGGGAGGGACGCCGCCCCTTTAATGAAAGTCAAAGTGGACAGGACAGCCCCCGGGGCAGCGTGAGGCTGGCAGGCAGTGCCCCTGGGTCACGGGAGGGGTGAAAGTCAGGCCAGCGAAGGGGGGACCGTCCGCTTACACTCAGGAGCAGGGCCCCTGCGAGTGTCTGCAGGAAGGGTCCCCCGGCCCACCCTCAGGGTCTCCATCAGCAGCACCCCCTAAGCCCCTCACGCGGGACCCTCTCAGTGAGGGGGGCTCGGGGCTGGGGCCTGCTCAGTCCAGGCTAGGAGGCTGCGCAGAATCGGGGGCATCTCCCAGGAAGGGCTACACCCCTGGACATCTCAGATGCTGACCCACGGGCTTACAGAATGGAGAAGGCTTCACTCTCCAGAGGGGGGGAATACACACACGCACGTACACGCATACATGACACATGTACACGTACACAGATACACAGTACACGTGTACATGTACACGCACGCACACGTGTACATACACACAGGTATACACACATGCAAACATGCCCACACATGCATATGCACACACACACGCACACACACATACACAGGCATACGTGCGTGCATACATGCAAACATGCATATACACACATATACACACTGTGCATGTACACACACGTGTGCACACGCACATACACACAGTACTTGAGTTTTGGTCTCATTCTGAGGCTTCTTGACCCCAATGACCAAAGGAATCAGAAAACCCTGTTCTGGGCCCCGAGGCTGTTGCCTCTGCAGAAACGCGCCTCGAGGTATCGGCAGCAGCACAGGGGTCCTGCAGCGTGGCCAGAGACCCCTCCTGGGCGGCCAGTGCGCCAGACCACTGCAGGGGGCTTTCGGGGCCCAGAGGGACATTGGGAGACAACGGGTCCCCGAGTCCACAAGGTCAGGGCTGTGGAGGGTCAGTGGCCGTTAGAAAGGGTATAGGGGGCACCTGAGAGGTGAGGCGGGACCCCTGTGAGGATGCGGGGACAGAGTGGTCTGGTCCTGCGGGCACCTGTGCTCCCTCCTGGGAATGGTGGCGGTGGGGGGGGGGGGGGGGCGTGCATCTGTGCACAGACGCTCCCGGCCTGGGGAGGCGGCTGTGGGAGGGCGAGACGCAGAAGCCCGCGGGGAACCGAGCCCCCTCACGTGTGACGTCTCCCCAGGAAGCCACTCGCCGCTGGCGCTTGTCTGCAGACGTGCAGGGGCGAGGGGTGGCGGGAGGGGGGAGCCGGGCGGGGAGGGGCTCCCTTTCCGGGCTGCTGACGCTGAGCCTGAATTACTTTTTTAATTAGAAAGGCAAATAAGAGGAGTTAGAGAGACGAGCGCCGCTTCTCTCGCCCGGGCTTAAGCGGGATCAGCCGGTATTAGAGAAATCAGTTCCAGAACGCCGAGACTCCCGCTCCAGGGAGGGCCACGGTCCGTCACGCTGCGGGCGGGCAGGGCGGGCAGGGCGGCCGCCACGGTCCCCGCGCTTAGAGCCGAAGACAGATTTCAAGCATTTTCTCAAGGGGCCTCTGCGGAGCCTCCGCCCGGTGCCAGTCCAGAGCGAAGCCCAGGAGAGCGTGAACAGAGGGGAGATAGAACTCTCTAGAATATTCTAGAAGTCTAGCGGGAGGGGCTTGCACACGCCGAGGAGGAGACGGGGCAGGAAACTAGGAAGGGGGGGGGCAAATGGCTGCCCCTGAAACAGCAGGGCTGGGAGCTGGGCCCCAGGGGCTTCCTTTGAGATGGGGCAGGAGGGAGCTGCAGATCAGGGGGTCATTGGCCCGACTGGCACACGCAAGTACACACATGACCACACACACATGAGCACGCACAAAGAGCATACACGAGCACACACACATGAGGACATGCAAGAACATACCTGAGCACACACAAGAACATGCATAAGGGGCTGGAGCGATAGCACAGTGGGTAGGGCGTTCGCCTTGCACGCGGCCGACCCGGGTTCGATCCCCAGCATTCCATATGGTCCCCCAGCACCGCCAGGAGTAATTCCTGAGCCAGCAGGAGTAACCCCTGTGCATCGCTGGGTGTGACCCAAAAAGCAAAAAAAAAAGAAGAACATGCATGAACACACGCAAGAACACAGGAGCACACGCAAGAACACACATGATCAAACACACACGAGTACATGCAAGAACATACATGAACACACACAAGAACATACACAAGAACACATGAGCACACACAGAAGCACACACAAGAACACACATGAACAAATACATGCGCACACACAAGAACACGCATGAGCAAACACACACGTGAGCACACAAGGCGGAAGTGGGGGTCCGTCTACACCCGTGCCTGGAAAGGGGATCAGGATCCCCAGGATCTACCGGACACTGGCCAGAGACCTCTGCTGTTGTAGGGGTCCCGTGCGCCCCCTGCCCCAGGGCTCACCCGGGGGTGCCTGTGGGGGACCCGGCCCGGCCCCCCGCGTGGCTCACCTGCGTCTCCAGCTCCGTCACCTCCAGGTTGAGCTTGTTCAGGTGCTTGTTCACGAAGGTGATGAGGGACTGGGGGAGACGGAGCCGAGGCCCTGAGCCCCCTGCGCCCGCGGAACCCTCCACGCGCCCCAGGGACGGGGGTTCTGGTCCAAACGGGGGTTGCCCTGGGACCACACCTGTCCGCCCCCCAACGAGCAAAACCACTCGGGGGCGGCAACCCGACGGTCGGGGACAAGGAGAGTTTCCAGCCGCTGGCCCTGCCTTGGGGGCGCCTGGCCCTAGATGTGAGTCCTTCCACGTTTGTTGGCACGGGCAGCTATTGGCCACACCAGCAGTGCTCAGGGCTGGCTCCTGGCTCTGTGCTCAGGGATCCCTCCTGGGGGGACTCGGGGGACCCTGTGAGGTGCCCTGCCCGCTGGACCATCTCTCTGGGTCCCCAGACGTTACTGTGACTGGGCCTCGGAGCCCCCAAGAGGCAACGTGTGTTGCCCAGTCACGAAGGCAGCTCCCCACCCTGGTCCTGCCAGCCCCGGGGGCCACGTCTCAGCGTCACCCAGCCCGGGAGGCGGGCAGCGTGGGCTGGGTGCCAGGGGCAGCAGAATCAGGCTCCCCCGCCGCCTTGCGCCAAGGGCGCCCCTAGACCCCCAGACTCGTGGTCCCAGCCACACCCACAGTGCCACAAGGTCGGGGATGGGGGAGCCACGGGGATGAGCCCGCAGCTCTGGTCACATGCCCCCCACCAACGCTGGCCATGCGCCAGAAGGCAGGTGGCGGCTCAAAGGTGCCGCTCAAGGCCAGAGAACCGTGTCCTGACGCCAGGGACCAGGACCACAGCTCTAAGGTGGCCACGGGGCCCGGCTGAGCCAGTGTCTCTGCGGCTCTGGGCCTCTGTCCGGCGTCTGCCCTGGGCGCCCTCTCCCCCGCGGGCAGAAACTCTGGAGTCGGGCTCAGGGGGCTGAGGAGGGGTGACGGCCCCAGGGCCCGGCGCAGGGGTCTGCGGCCGTCACGGGCAGGTGGGTTTGGCGGTCAGGGGAATCAGGGCGGAGGGAAGGCCCACAGGGGCCGAGCCCAGGCTAGGCAGAACCAGGGCCAGCCCGGGGGTGGGGGTGGGGGTGGGGGGATTTGAACCCAGGAGCGGGCGGGGGAGGGTCTCCCAGCTATTCCACACGGCGGAGACCTCGGGGTGCGCCCACCCTGCCCCAGACTCACCTTCTTCACCAAGTTGAGCTTGTCCGGGGCGTGGTCGAACAGCGTGTCAAAGGCGTCCCGCTCTGCACAGAGCAGACATGGTGGGGAGGGTCAGGGCACATACTCGGGGCCGTGGTGCAGCCCCCCACCCCTGAGAGCTGCCGTCCCGTCCCCAGACGCCCCCCCCCTGGAGCCCGGGGGCCTCGGGGCAATGTCACGGGAAGCGGCGTTCACCCCGGGCCCTGGCGGGGGCCACCCTCCAACACCTCCCCGCAGCCCCCGGGACTGGGGCACCTGGCGGCCACTGCACCCCACTCCCACCATGCCTCCCAGGCTGCCGTCCCCACAGCACCCTCCGCACTGCCTGACCCCCCCTCAAGCCCCTCCGGCCGTGTTCTGGGCCCTGAGTCAGTTCTAGAATCTTCCTTCTCGCCCGCAGTAGGGTGGGGATGTGGGGGGCCGCGTCCCCACAAAGCCGACACGAGAAGCCGCTGGCGCCGGCTGCAAGGCTGGAGAGGGGCTACGGGTGGCAGGGGTCTGGGGCCGGCCGGGGGCCAGTGCTCAGCCGTGGCCACCAAGATAGGCGCAAGTGACCAGCCCGTCCCTGCTGCAGGGCCAACCCCAGAGAAGAGGAGGGACGCCAGGCAATGCATGCCCAGGCAGTGTCAGGGATTCCCGGGGCACCAGCTAGGCGTGCCGATGGGTAAACCGAGGCAGCCCCAGCGAGCAGGTTCCCAAAAGACCGGCGCCCACGTTGGTTGGTGACCAGCTGTGGGTGGCCCCATGGATGCTCTGTGCGGGAGACACTCCCAGTGGGGTGTGTGGTCAGAGGGTCCTGGCGACCCCGAGAGCCCCGTGGCAGCAGAGGTGGGGGTCTCCCACGGCCCTGACCCTCCACGCCCACATGGAGGCCACAGCGGCTCCAGTTCTAGAATATTCTAGCTGCTTCCCTCAGCACGAGGCGCTGGTCCTGGTACAGGGGCTCGGGCTCACCCACACACTGGGGTGGGGGTTTGGGGGGGGCTCAGGAAGGAAACTGAGGTTCAGGCCGGGCTTTACCTGGGCAGCAGGGGAGAGAGGGCACAAAGGGCCCGGAAAGTGCTGAGTTGAGTAGGGGGTGCTGAGGACTGTGTCTGCGAGGGGCTGTACATGCAGGGGGAGGGGCAGCGGGAAGGGCCGTCGTGGGGCGGGGGGGCCAGGCCCATGTGTCCCTCCTGGCAGGGACATGGAGGGGACACAGAAGGGATGTGCAGGGCCGGGTGCAGCCCTGAGAATGTCCGAGACACACGAGGTTTTCAAGGTTGGAAGAGGGGCTGGAGCGATAGTACAGCGGGGAGGGCGTTTGCCTTGCATGCGGTCGACCCGGGTTCGATTCCTAGCATTCCATAGGGTCCCCTGAGCACCGCCAGGAGTATAAATTCCTGAGTGCAAAGCCAGGAAGAACCCCGGAGCATCGCCGGGTGTGACGCAAAAAGTCAAATAAATAATAAAGGTGGAAGAAATAAAAGTGTGACGGGCGGAAGGTCCTGGGCCCAGCGGGAGCACGTCCCCCCGTGTGTGTCCAGGGTCACCCTGCCCGCCAGAGCCTGACCCGGATGCACCGTGCGGGCGTGGGGGACGCAGGTTGACTAAACTTCCTCCCCGTCCCAGAGCTGCGGGCACCCAGGGCAGCCCCCCCGCACCCCGGCCCCAGCCCAGACCCCGGCCAGGTACTCACCGAAGCGGCCGGCCATCATCCTGTGGACAGGGGGCGGGGTCAGTGCAGCCGTGGCCACCACGGCATTCAGAGCGCACCCCCCTTCCCAAGCCCCGCCCCCAGCAGGGAGCCCCCAGGCCCCCCAGCCCCCTGGGACCCTCTCTGTGGCCACACACTGGGATCGCCTCTGAGGCAGGGGCGGTCGACCGGCTCTTTCTGTTCTTTGCTTTTTGGTTTTGAGACCACACCCAGGGATGCTCAGGGGTCCCTCCTGGTGGGGGCTCAGGGGGCCACATGGGTTGCCGGGGATCGAACCCGGGTCGGCCGCATGCCAGGCAAGCGCCCTCCCCGCGGTGCTACCCGGCCCTCCGTGGCCCTTCAGAAGGGCTGCCCACGTCGTTCCTTCTGCCGTGGCTGGGCCTGATGGTCCGGTGGGGCGGGGGTCCCGGGGGCTGGGGCAGCTGGGGGCGGCACTCACTCGGTGCTGGTGGTCAGTTCCTCCGTGATGTGGCTGGAATGCAGCAGCCCTTCCCGCTTCTGTGGAGGGACGGGGGGGGGGGGGAGGTGAGGCCCCCACAGCTCACAGCCCTCCCCTCCCCCACCCCCGTCTGTCCTTCCGCCCCCTCCGTGCAGGGCAGCCCTCGCCCCGCTGCGCCTCGGAAGGTCCAGGCAGCCCAGTGCCCACGGCGAGCCAAGGGGAACCAGCCTACACGACACAGAGCCCCACCCGGTGCAGCAACGAACATCTTTTCTCTCAATGTACAAGGTGGGACTGGAGCCGCTCGGAGAGAGAGAGCGGGTGCTGTGCACGGTCCTCAGGGCAGAGCTGAGTCCCAGGGGATCCCAATAAACAGCAGGGGAACAGCCCTGGGGGCGCCCACCTCATGCATATCCACCCCACAGAGCGGCACCTGCGGCTGAGCCCCCCACAGTCGCTCCCCCAATATGCGGAGACGGGGCCCAGGGAGCACAGCTCTCATGACAGAGAGCTGCCCCCAGCCCCTAGCCAGCAGGGAGTGACCCCGAGCACAGAGCCGGGAGTCAGCCCTGGCACAGAACCGGGAGTTAGCCCCAAGCACAGAGCCAGGAGTCATCCCTGAGCACAGAGCCATAAGTCAGCCCCGAGCACAGAGCCAGGAATGAGCCCTGAGCACAGAGCCAGGAGTCATCCCTGAGCACAGAGCCAGGAGTCATCCCTGAGCACAGAGCCAGGAGTCATCCCTGAGCACAGAGCCAGGAGTCAGCCCCAACCATAGTTAGGAGTCAGCTTTGAGCGCAGAGCTGGGTGTCAGCCCCGAACAGAGCCAGGAGTGAGCCGCGAGCACAGAGCCAGGAGTCAGCCCTGAGCACTGTCGGGTGTGGCCGCCCAAAATAAACCAACCCCAGCAGAGCGACCTCCACCCCACGACCGGGCACCTCTCTCCGCGCTTGGAGCTGAGCCGGTTGCCCCATGGACCTCCCTCACCCCGTGCCCAGGGAGGAAAGGCCTGGCCAGGGCAGGAGCTGGTGGCCACGGTCACTCACCCGCACGACCACCACCTGCACAGACACATGCTCGGGGAGGCGGATGGGCGCCCGGAAGTGCGTGGCCAGTGAGAGGAGCAGCTGCAGGATGGACACCAGGTTCTTCCCGTGAATCACTGCGGGGAGAGACATGGCTGCGGTGGGCAGGCAGGGCCAGAGCCCTAATACCCCACCACGGGCCCCAGGGCAGCGAATGGGCCACACGGGGGCCAGGACCAGCGGATCCTGCTAACATCTACGGCAGGGGCTAGCCACACACTCACAGTCCATGGCAGGGACCGGCCACACACCCACAGTCCATGGCAGGGACCGGCCACACACCCACAGGCCACGGAAGGGGATGGCCACACACCCACAGTCCACGGCAGGGACCGGTCACATACCCACAGGCCACGGAAGGGACCGGCCACACACTCAGGCCACAGAAGGGACTGGCCACACACCCACAGGCCACGAAAGGAGCCAGCCACGCACTCACAGTCCACAAAAGGGGCTGGCCACACTCACAGTCCACAGTCCATGGCAGGGGCCGGCCGTGGGGCCGCAGCAGCTCCTGCACGGCCTCCAGCACCGTCTGCAGCTTCTGCCTCTGCCCGACCTCCGACTGGGTCACCTCGGCCACGTTCAGCTTGCAGTGGCCCAGCTTCTCTGCAAGGATGGGCCCCGTGTGGTCAGGGGCCACACCTGCCAGATGTGGGACCCTCTCCCTGCCCTCTCCCCCCCACCCCGCGTACAGAGCAGCAGGGTTGGCGCCACACAACCCCAAACCCTCCCGTCGTCCATGCCCCTAGGGCGCAGGGCGAGCTCACGCCAGGACGGGGTCCCAGTCGGAGACGGCCCAGGAAGGGCCCAGAAGGACTCGGGGTGGCCGGCGGGGGGGGGCATGGTAAGAGCCTGAGTGCCCAGGAGGGAGACGCGTCGGGAGTCAGAGCTGCGGGGCCTCGGGGACTGCTGCCCCCACATGAGCCTCGTGACCATGGCCTTGGCCACGGCAGGAAGCAGGAGAGTGGCAGAGCCGCCCCGTCTGCTCAGGTGGGATTTGGGGGGGACCTACCCATCCCCACACCCCAAACCAGCAGGCACAGGCCTGGCAGTGTTCCGGCCGCCAGGAGAGCTGTGTGCACCCAATGGCACAGCTGCTGTGGAAAGTTCTGGAAGGTTCCAGAAGCTCCCTCCCCCGCACCGTCTCCGAGCCCCAGGACAGCGTCCAGGAGCTGAGGCTCAGGGCGGAGACGCCCGGTGACGCCCAGGGACGCCCAGTCTCCCAGGAGCGGGGCGGTCCAGCCGCGGGCTCTGCAGGGGAGCAGGGGCGGGCAGGGGGCTCACCCAGAAGCTTCTGCAGCACCTGCCCGTCGAACAGGTCCTCGTCCAGCTGCTTCACGATGATCCGTTCCTCGGCCAGCACCTCATTGATCCAGTCGATGAGCACCTGGGACAGGGTGGCCACGTGGCGGGGAAACACCGGGCCCGTGAGTGTGGGGGAGGAGACGGCCATGCCTCCCCGGGGGTGGGGGGGCTCCCGGGACCCCCCCCCAGGGATCCACAGAAGAGCCCGGCTGGAGCACTGTTCCCAGGAGCATAGGAGAGAAGCAAGAGGGATGCTGGGGGGCGCGGGGGGGGGGGGTGTGCAGTGGGGACCGAGGCTGACCCGAGCGTGTGGGCCACCACGGACAACCCAGGCGAGCGAGGGTCAGAGGAAGGTCACTTCCTGCCCGCGGGGAGAGCGGGGGTCTAGGGTAAGCGCTTAGCGCCGGCACCTGCCCCGCTTGGGGGTGAACCGAGGTGTGGGTGGGGTCCTGCCGGCCTCCCACATGGGTGGATGTGAGGGTCACCCCAGCTCCAGCGCACCCCGGAAGAGGCTCTGGGGCCCACGGGAAGGAAGGACACAGGGGGGTGAGGGGTCGGCAGGAAGGAAGGGAGGGGCCGCGGCCAGTGCAGGACAGAAGGGGAGTCGAACCCCTGCCTGGGCCTGTGGGCACCCCCCCCCCCCGCCCAGGCCCGTCTCCTGCTGCCGAGGGGACACTCGGGCTTCCTCGCCTCTGGGAGGACAGCGGCCCCCGGCTCAGCCGCCTTTCTGGAGAGTTCCAGCTGCCTGCCCTCCCGCCCTGCCTGAGTGACAGGGCCTCCCCCGGCGGCGGCGGCCGTGCGGGGCTGAGACGGCGACAGCCTCCACCCACGCCGCTCTGCACAGCGACAAAGCGGTTTTCAGGAAAAGACAAAAACCCTCCACAGAATGAACCGGGTCGCGGAAGCCGCCAAGAACTGGCACGTCCCGGCACGCCCGGGCGCCCACGGGCCCGTTCAGGGGCGTCCTCAGGGCACGGCTGGAGGGGGAGGGGGGTGTTGGGGGCCGGGAGCCCCCGCGGGAAACGCAGGCGCTGGCACGGGGCTGAGGGCGCTCGGAGGAGAAATCCGGGCACGGCGGCCGATCGCGTCAGGAGAGGCCTGGGCGGGGGTGGCCGTGGTCACGGTCCAGGGCTCAGCTAACGCCGTCCCCTCTGACGGAGCCCCAAGGGATTACCTGCTGCCACTCTGTGGCAGCCAAGCCACGCTTGGATAAACGCCGCGGCAGCAAGCAGCGGGCCGGGGAGGGCGCCAGGGGGCGGACGTGCCAGGAGCCTCCGAAACGCCTGCCCTGCCGCTGGGCGCAGCCTCTGGGGATGATGCGGCCCCTCTAAGGTGTGGCCGCACCCCTGCCTGTGTGGTCGGGCAACACCATCACTCCGGAGGGGCTGAGATGAACTGTGAGGGCTCGGCCCCATGTGTGAGCGCTGGTCGGTACGTGCACACACGCCTGGTCATGGCACACACGCCTGGTCATGGAACATGCCTGGTCACGGCACACACCTCATCCCAGCCAGCACACACGCCTGGTCACGGCACACACGCCTGGTCATGGAACACGCGTAGTCGCGGAACACGCGCCTGGTCACGGAACATGCCTGGTCACAGCACACACACCTGGTCATGGAACACGCCTGGTCATAACACACGCCTGGTCAGGGAACATGCCTGGTCACAGCACACACCTCATCCCAGCACACACGCCTGGTCACAGCACACATGCCTGGTCATGGAACACACCTAGTCGCGGAACACGCGCCTGGTCACGGAACACACACCTGGTCATGGAACACACCTGGTCATGACACACGCCTGGTCATGGAACATGCCTGGTCACAGCACACACCTCATCCCAGCACACACGCCTGGTCACGGCACACACCTCATCCCAGCACACACGCCTGGTCACGGCACACACGCCTGGTCATGGAACACACCTAGTCGCGGAACACGCGCCTGGTCATGGAACACGCCTGGTCACAGCACACACACCTGGTCATGGAACACGCCTGGTCATGACACACACGCCTCATCACAACACACACGCCTGGTCACAGCACACATCCCTGGTCACGGCACACACGCCCTGGTCACGGCACAGAGCCTGGTGTTCTGTGTGTGGACAGGGGGAATGGAGGCCCCGCCGGCACGCCCCTGCCCCGCCCGCCGCACCCCTGTGTGGCGAAAGCACCCGAAGCCCAGAGTGCTCCGGCTGAGAGCCCGGCCCTACCTTGACCAGCTCCTTGAACTTGGGGTCCTCCTTGGAGACGGGGTCGATCATCCTGCGCTCCTCGTTCTCCTCTAGGGTCGGAGCAGAGGGGGTCAGGGCGCCGGGTGCGGATATGGGGGACGTTCCAGACGGCGTCCCGCTTGGCGGGATCCCTGAGCACGCCTGAACACGCGTGTGCAGGCCCCCTACGGAGCCTGCTTCCGGTTTTCCGCATTTTGTGAAGTTCTGAGGACCTCAGGACCCCGGGGCCTGAGAGACCGTCCCTCCCGGACAGGTCATGCCTGGGCCTGAGAGATGGTCACTTCCAGGCAGGTCATCCCGGGGCCTGAGGGACGGTCCCTCCCGTGCCGGCTCGTCCGTCCCTGGGGCACCGTCTTCCCCCCCCATCCCCGCCCCAGCTCCCGGCCGCTGAGGTGGGACGGCGGTACCTAGCAGGGTGTCCTCGGGGTGGATGTCCGTCAAGGCCGGGGACAGCGGGGAGTTGATGGCATTCTTGCCCTCCTCTTGCAGGTCGGTCACTGTGGGCAGAGACAGGGGCCGTGGGTGGGCGTGGGGCTGGGGACCCCGAGCTGGTTGGTCGCTGACAGTGAGGCTGGCAGAGCCTGGCCCAGGGCCGAGGAGTCCCAGAGGGGCATCCCACGGGGCGCTGGCCATCGGGGAGCAGACACGCTGCCCGTCCCCCAGCACTGCCCCGTCCCTCGGTGCTGCCCTGTCCCCCGCGACCCTCCTGCAGCCCCTGCGTGCACGAGACATGGAAGCTTCTGGATGCAGCAAGGCGGGGAGGTGAGGCTCTCCTCTCCCTCGCCGCAGAACCGCATCCTTGGGGGAAGGACGGGGGAGCCCCCAGGTGCCCCTGCCATGACGCCAGCACTGAGTCCCCAGGACAGAGCCCTGAGCCGGGACACACCCAAGATCCAGAACATTCCAACTGGAAGATGGAGACGGTACCTGGGGGGTAGGGCCAGGAGAGGGGGTTAGAGGGATGGTGAGGTCAAGGGGGCGGCTCGGGGACCACAGTGGGGGTGTGGCGCCCTCGCTGGCAGAACAGTCCCTCGATCCCCACACGGGCGAGAGAGACCCTCTGGGGTGTCCCCTCCACCGGGAAGGCCACCAGCCTCACATGGTCTCACAGGGCTTTACCCAACAGCCAGAACCGTCCCATCCTGAATCCAGGATCCACCCTGAGATCTGACTCGCGGGGTGCAGGGAAGCACCTGCCACATGTGATCACCCGATTCCCACCCTGGGCCGTAAGCCTCCTCCTGCCTTCTGCGCAGAAGCTCGGAGTGAAAAAAACCTGGACCGCTATGGGCCCCGCCCACACCCACAGACCACGCCCACAAGCCCACGCATGCCCCGCCCACAAACCCCAGACCATGCTCACCACGCACACCGGCTACGCTACAGGCCCACACAGGCCACGCCCACAAGCCCATGAAGGCCACGCCCACAAGCCCAGACCACGCCCATCATGCATACTGGCCACGCCCACAGTCCCACGCAGGCCCCGCCCACAAACCCCAGACCATGCTCACCACGCACACCGGCTACGATACAGGCCCACACAGGCCACGCCCACAAACCCATGAAGGCCACGCCCACAACCAGCCCCCGCCCATCATGCATACTGGCCACGCCCACAGCCCACGCAGGCCCCGCCCACCACGCATACCGGCTACACCACAGGCCCACACAGGCCAAGGCCACGCCCACAGGCCCATATGGCCAAGCCCACACCCACAGACCACGCCCACAAGCCATGCATGCCCCGCCCACAAACCCCAGACCATGCTCACCACGCACACCGGCTACGCTACAGGCCCACACAGGCCACGCCCACAAGCCCATGAAGGCCACGCCCACAAGCCCAGGCCACGCCCATCATGCACACAGGTCATGCCCATTGGCCACGTCCACAAGCTCACGCGGGCCCCGCCCACAAGTCCACGCAGGCCCCGCCCACCATGCATCCAGGCTACACCACAGGCCCACACAGGCCAAGGCCACGCAAGCAGGCCACGCCCACAGGCCCATAAGGCCACGCCCACACCCAGAGGCCACGCCCGCAGGCCCATGCACAGAGGGACACATACCACCCTCCCACCCCAACACCTTTAGCAATGGGCCAGGACAGGAGCAAAGGTGGTGTGGTGGACGGGCTGCAGGTGGGCTGGGGTCCTTCCACTGACCTCACGGAACAGGTTTTCCCAGAACACCAGGGGCCAGGGAGGACCCACAGGACAGCACGGTGGTCCTCACTGGGTCCAGGCTGTGCTCTCTGAACCAGCCCCAGGATGCCGGCCACCGCCCTGCCCGCGGCCCCCCACAAGGATGGGGGCGTGGGGGGACACCAGAAGGGGCTTCTCATAGGGGCAGGTGGCCAGAGGCACGTTGGGGGTCCACGGGGGAGACCCTCCTGCCCACTGATTGGCAGCCGGGCGCAGGGAGGAGGAGGGGGCACTTCAAGGCGAAGGCCCACTTGAACCAGGGCCCCGGGCCACGCCTCCGGCCGAGGCAGAGGTCTGCCTTTGATTCTTCTTTTTTTCATCTTTTTCTCTGTACGGTTCTATTTTTTTTCTCTCCAATTTTTTTCTCTGCAGGCTCTTTCCACAAAAGAGGCTTTTCACGCGGCTGCCTTTCCCCGGCTGCTGACATTATAAGGAAAATCGCTGCCTTGAAAGTGGCTCTCAGGCGGCCAGCTCAGGTCAGGGCACCGGGCAGGATCCAGAGAGAACAAAAGGCCAGGCAGGAAGGGGGTGCCGGCAGGGGGCAGACCGGGGCTCCTGCCGCCAGAGGTGGGGCCCCAGAAGGATGAAAGGCTGACGGGGGTTGCGGGGTGGGGTGGGGGGGGTCTGTTCTCTGACATTTCTCCCAAGTGTGTCACTGAGGACCCTGGCGGGGGGGCTCCAGCCCGGGCTGCCCGCACCCGCTTTCCAACGAACAAAGGACCGGGAGAGAACATCCAGCAGGACCAGCACCAGAATTTCCCTGAGGACCAGAACCAGGGAACAGACCCCAACACCTCCCGGTCTCCCCCTCACGCCCCGTCCACCTGGGGGGCAGGAAGGCCGGGGCCAGTCTGGACACTTCAAGACACAGCTGGGGGGGACACCCTGAATCTCCAAGGGCAAGCAGGAAAAAATAAGGCGTCAATCAAGAGTGTCATACCTCCCCTCCAACCCCGCCCCGGCTCAGGACCCCTGCCCAGCGCCCCAGGCTGAGAATGGGGGTGTGGGTCCCCCCCCCCCGCGGTGTGCTTCTTCGCGCGCCCCCTGGGAGCCCCCTGGCGCCGAGGGTCCCCCTGCAGAAGTCATTATTCCTCTGAGTGATTAGCTCAGCCCCCGTGACGTCTTCCCAGAGCAGAGCCTCCAAAAATAAACCCGCCTGGGTGCAAACAGCTCGGCGGGTTCAGACACGGCAGCCAGCGGCCGGCGCGGGCGCACAGACCTGGGGTGGTGGTGGGAGGAGGGCGGGGGGGAAGTGGGGGGCTCAGGCCTCGGGGCACGGGAGGTCAGGGGCTGAGGAAGAGCCACGGGGGCCGGGTCTCTGGGGGAATTGGCATCGACCCTGGGACGCTGGAGGGAGTCTGTGGGCTCCAGGCCCCCTCGCCAACATTCGGGAGGGCTGGAAAGTGCCAGTCGACACGGCAGGCCCTGCCCGGGGGAGGCCGCTGGCCCTAATGACCAGCACACAGGTCTCGAGCCCCAGAGTGGGAGCCCAAAGACCCTAGCCCCCTCCCGAGGGAGCAGGTCGCCCCCTTACTCACTCTCGCAGGGGGCAGCTCTACCCCGAGCACCCACTTGTGGGAGGAAACAGGAGGACATGAGTTATGGGGTTGGTTGGGGACACCAGCCCCGAGTTTGGACAGAGGCCCCAGTCCACGGCCTGCCGCAGAACCTGCTGGCAGAGGGGCTGGGTGCTCAGAGCTGGGTGGGCAGCGCGGCGCCAAGTCTGCGGGAGCTGGATCAAACCTGACCTGAAGCCGAAGCCTCACATCCGTGTCTGTGCACCAGCCATGCCCTCTTGCCGCGTCCCTGGCGCTGGGGGCGTGCTGCCCCTTACGGCAGCATCTGGGCTCCGAGGTCCCCAACACCACGCAGACGCACCCCGGGCCCCGGCACCCACATAGCACAGACCCCCGCAGGGGACGAGGACACGGGTCCCCCGTCAGAGCCTCAGCCGCCCACCAGAGCCCTGCCAAGGAACTGCTGAGCCATCCCCGCACCAATGCCCGGACACCCAGCTGGGCAGCGCATCCAAACCGCACACCAGGCCCAAGATCATCCAGAAGCTTCCGGAAGCTTCCAGAAGCTTCTGTCCACCTGTGCAGTTTGGCCCCAAAGGACATGGGCTGGGAGCGTGCCAGGCAGATGCCAAGGAGGTTGGATCCCGACGGCATCACGCCCCACCCCCACGATGTGTAACACCCCCCGAAACAGCCCACCAGCCCCACAGGGGTCAGACGCGGCCAGCAGGGTCAGGGACACTTGGTTCAAGGCACGTTCAGGGGGATGTGGCTCTAGGACCTGCGTCCAGCCCCTGCTCCCAGCTGTCCACCTGCCCTGCTCTCAGCCAGCCTGGTTCCAGCCCAGCACCACCTGCGCTCCTGAGCCCAGGAGAGGCTGGGCCTGAGGGAGTCCCAGCTTCACCCGTACAGCTCCCTGAGCACTGTGCTGGGAGTCCTCTCTGGACACTGCTCAGCGTGACCTGAGACTCAGTGAACTGCCCCTGATAGTGAAGGAGCTGGAGTGAGGACGGCCGAGCAGGTGGGGAGTGGGGCCCACAGGCCCAGGTATGCGGGGTCCCAAGCACCGCCCACTGGGCTGGGCCCCCCTCCCCACTCCCCTGGCCCGGCCCCCAGTGAGAAGCGGGGCCCAGGGCTGAGGCTGTGGGGTCCCAGAGCTTAGAGCACTGTGGGCTGGGGCAGCTGGGGGCGGGGCGGGGAGGCAGTTGCTCCTCTGGGGGAGAAATGGGGGTCGCGTCTCCCCGCAGGGGGCCCAACCCGCTGAGAAAGGAGGAAGGCGAAGGCCTGAGCCCCTGGTCCAACTGGACACGCGCTGGACGGCGGGGAAATCGCCCGGGGGCTGGCGCCCTCTAGTGGCCACTCCCCGCCACTGCCGGCACACAGCAGCCTGGCCAGGGGACGCTCACCTGGACAGCAGTGCCCAGGGAGCTGGTGAGGGTCTGGAGTCAGGGGTATCACCCAGCACAACACCCAGCAAGCCCATGTCCAGCACTCAGATGTCCAGCGCCACCCACTGTCCACAGGGTGGCTGCTGCCCCTTTGCAACCTGGCCCAGCGTGGCCACGTGTGGGGGAGGGGGCCAGGGTCACAGCTGGTTCACGGCCACCCCCACCGCTACACCTTCCTCCCGGGCTGGGCACTCAGCAGTGCCCAGGCTGCCAGACCAGCACGGCCCCGCCCCTGGGGCACTCGGGAGGGACTGTGGGTCCTGCCCCGCCACTGCCTGCGTCCACTTCCCTCCTGAGGGTGCAACCCTGCAGGCACCCAGGGCTCCCCCCGCCCCCGTCGGGGGGCTGCAAGAAATTCATCCCCTTGTGGAGCCCCTGACCCCTCCCTCGGCCGCCCTCCCCCAGGACTCCCTGGCTCTGGACGCGGGTGACCGCTGAGCAGGTGGGGACAGCCTGGGCTCGCAGGACCCTTCTCTCAGCTGAGCCGCAGTGGCGGCAGGACGGACTGACGGACAGATGAACGGCAGGGCTCAAAGCTGCGGCCCGTTCCCTGGCCGCCTTGTCCCCTCCGGCACCCGCGTCCCTGCTCCCGGGCGCCGACCCCCGCACTGCGAGCAGCGCAGACCCCCTCAGGCTGCCCCCCACATCGGCATTTTCAGGGCCAGGCTAACAGGACAGCGGGGAGAGCTCTGGCCTTGCTCACGGCTGGCCTGGGTTCGAGCCCCAGCTCCCCGTAGGGTCCCTGAGCACAGAGGCAGGAGCGCGCCCCAAGCATCCCCAGGAGTGACCCCAAAACCAAACTTAAGAAGTGCCCGTCTTGGGGCTGGAGCGACAGCACAGCGGGGAGGGTGTTTGTCTTGCACACGGCCAACCCGGGTTCGATCCCCGGCATCCCATAGGGTCCCCCGAGCACGGCCAGGAGGGATTCTTGAGTACAGAGCCAGGAGGAACCCCTGAGCATCGCCGGCTGTGACCCTCCCAAAAAAGAAAAGAAAAGTGCCCGTCTTCGGGGGTCCCACACTCAGAGCACTCGGGGGCCCACCCGTCACTGCTACTGAGATGACCGGGACCCACCGGGGTCACTGCCCCTTGGCCTCCATCACCTTTTCCCCAGGGGCCGTGCAGGATGGACGAAGGGAGTGTCTGTCCCTGGTGGGTGGGGGGAGGGGAGGGTGGGGAGGTGAGCAGACGCCAGCCCCATCGGCCCCTCCGCCCTGCGGGCAGCCCTGCGTCCCACAGCTCCCGGCCGTGAGCCCCCCAGCTCCTCACAAGCTGTCCCCCGCCCCCACTCCTGTCAGGAGCCCCCCTGTCGACCCTGGGACACCCCCCAGCAGGCCGGAGGCCTGGGAGAGCCAGCCCCGTCCCTTTGCTGTGCGTCTGGGGGCCGGCTGCTCAACCTCTCTGGGCTTCGTGCCTCCCACCAGAAATCTCCTTCCCGAAGAAGAGAGAGAGAAGACATGCCCACCCCCGCCCCACCCCGGGTGGCACGGGCCAGCGCTAGGGGAAGACAGACCCTGTGCCCGAGGGAAACCCACCGCTCATGGCCTGACCCTGAGGCCTCCAGAACCTCCACACAGGCACCCGCCAGGGGCGACACCCCCTCTCGCCCATGTCCCAGCCCGGTGCTGGACGGTCACCCCCAACACACACACACACACACATGCACATGCACACACATACACACATGCACACACACATGCAAAAACACATGCACACACATGCACACATGTACACACAAGCACACACATATGCACACGCACACACATGCACACACATGCGAAAACACATGCACACACATGCATGCACCCACGTCCACATGTATACACACAGCACACACACACAACACCCATGCACACACGCACACACTCACACACATGTGTGCACACATGCACACAGCACACACACACACACACACACACGCACACGCCCCTTGCCCCAGGCCGTGTCCTAGGGCAGTGCCCAGCACGGAGGGGACAGACTCACTGGCCAGGGCTTCTGGGGTCAGCGGGCGGCTGCGGGGTGCGAGCCCGGGGGCTATAAGGACAGAGGGGCCGCCCTGGCTTGCGGTTCTCGGGCTGGGTGAGCCACCCGATAGGGCCGGGCTGACCACACTCTTTCCGTCCAGGGCGGGGGCAGCGGGCGCCCTGCGGTGGGGAGGGGCCCAGCAGCCGGCCCAGACTCAGAGCACTGTCGCCCCGTTTCCATGACAACAGCAACAGGAAGTGGGGACAGCCCGGAGGAGGCTTGGGGGCAACGGATAAGGCCGGGCTGAGGAGGGTCCCACCCACTTCCTGCCCCTCTTGGGGCACCGCCCGGCCCCCCCCAGCCTGCGTCCGTAACTCCGAGTGGCCTCCATCCATGAATGCACTGCGGCCCCTCTGGCTCCCGGTGCTTCTGATGGACCCCCTGTGTGCTGCGGTGGGAACCCCCCCGAGGCCCACTCAGGGCATGTGGGGGTCAGCGCGTGGCTGGGCCCCTCCAGGAGGGCAAGAGGCCGGGGGGCAGCGAGGCTCACGCAGGAACAGAGTGGCCAACCACCAGAAAGGCAGGGCCAGGGGTCCCGGGTGGCTGTGCCCGGGGGCTGCAGGGAGGAACCCCCAGGACCCCTCGGTCAGCGCCCACGGCCAGACCTCGCCTCCTTCTCCGCTTCCTCCTGACGCTGCCCCCAGAGAAGCGGGCCCCGGGGGGCGGGGGGAGCCCTCAGGGGACACCAACATTGACTGGTCAGTGGGAACCAGCCCGTCCCCAGTCCCCAGCCCCCAGCCCATCCCGGCTGCCCCTGCCCCCGCCCGCAGAGATGGGGGTCACCATCTCCCTGCCCTGTGGCCATATGTCTGTGGCCCTGGCCGCCCCGTCCAGCCCCTGCTGGGGTCCCGCCCCCACAGCCAAACTTCCCAGTGATAGTTCCCTCAAGGTATCAAGGGCTCAGCTGCAGAGTCACCCCCACACACTCGGACCCCTCGCACGCCTGCTCCCCTCCCCGGCCCCCCTCTGGCTCCGCTGAGAGGGTCCTGCACCGACATGGTCTATTCCTGCTGAGATGGGCTGGCCGGGGGGTGGGCCCCACCAGAGTGTGAGTGTGGGGGGGGGGAAGGCACTCGCTTCCTGAGTGCAGAGCCAGGAGGAAGCCCTGAGCATCGCTGGGTGTGACCCAAAAAGGAAAAAAAAGGATCATGGGGCTGGAGCGATAGCACCGCGGGGAGGGCGTTTGCCTTGCACGCGGCCGACCCGGGTTCGATTCCCAGCATCCCATGTGGTCCCCTGAGCACCGCCAGGAGTGATTGCCAAGTGCAGAGCCAGGAGGAACCCCTGTGCATCGCCGGGTGTGACCCAAAAAGAAGAAAAAAAAAAAAGGATCATGCGGGAGCTTGGCCAGTGTCCCACCCCGGCTCCCGCAGCAGCTAACAGGGAGCCCCGCCCAGCCGGGACGCGCATCCCCGGCACCCCATAGGATCCCCAAGTTCGCTAGGAGTGAACCCCAAGCACAGAGCCAGGAGTGGCCCCTGAGCACCTCCGGGTGTGGCCCCCGAGCAACAGGGACAGGGAACCAGGTGACAGATGGTTGGGGATGGTCTCTCCCAGCCGGGCAGCACGGGAAATGGCCGTCAGTTTCTTCTAGGCCTCCCCTGGGCCTGGTCAAGGCAGCAAAGGGGCTTTTCGTTTGCTTGGGGGCCACACCCAGCAGTGCTCAGGGCTGACTCTCAGTTCTGTGCTCAGGGCTGACTCCCAGCTCTGTGCTCAGGAATGACTCTCAGCTCTGTGCTCGGGGCTGACTCCCGGCTCTGTGCTCAGGGCTGACTCCAGGCTCTGTGCTCGGGACTGACTTCTGGCTCTGTGCTCGGGGCTGACTCCTGGCTCTGTGCTCAGGGCTGACTCCTGCCTCTGTGCTCGGGGCTGACTCCTGGCTCTGTGCTCGGGGCTGACTCCTGGCTCTGTGCTCAGAGCTGACTACTGCCTCTGTGCTCGGGGCTGACTCCCGGCTCTGTGCTCAGGGCTGACTCCAGGCTCTGTGCTCGGGACTGACTTCTGGCTCTGTGCTCGGGGCTGACTCCTGCCTCTGTGCTCAGGGCTGACTCCTGGCTCTGTGCTCAGGGCTGACTCCTGGCTCTGTGCTCGGGGCTGACTCCTGGCTCTGTGCTCAGAGCTGACTCCTGGCTCTGTACTCGGGACTGACTCCTGTCTCTGAGCTCAGGGCTCACTCCTGGCAGGGCTCGTGGGTCCCTGGGAGGTGCTGGGGCTTGAACTCAGTGGGTCATATGCAGACCAGCTCCTGGCCCTCTGAGCTGTCACTCCAGCCTGAACTAAGTCTAATCTCTGGACCCTTCGACGCTCACAGGCCAGCACAGCCCTGGACTCTGCCCCTGGACGCGGCTCTACCCGAGGCTGGTGTCTGGCCCTGGAGCACTGGCTGGGGAGCACTGGGCTGTCCTGAAACCCACTCGGGCGACTGCGATGCTCTGGCAGGGCGCACACAGACCCAGTCAGGGAGGTGCCCGGGGGCAGACGCGGGGTGGGGGGGTGGCCCCAGCTCCCCCCTGCCTCCCTCCCCCCCCCCCCCCCCGCAGAGCGAGCTGCAGCCCCTCCCCTGCCGGGGCCGTCGCTATCGCGGCCGCACGCCAATTACTTTAGCAGCTGTTACTGTTCCACAGCCACTTCAAAGGGCTCGGAACCGAATAATCCCATTATAAATGACTCGATCGCCTCATAAAGTCGCCCCGTGTCGTAACAAATATTCATCGCGCTCGCGGGCCCGGCGAGGCCCCCGCCTGGCGCCGCCACTCTGTTCAAGAAATGACTTACTTAGTTAATGATCACGATCCGCGGATTTAATTTACTCTGAAGTGTGTTTAATTTTCCCACCGACGGAACGATTCCGCTCGCGAGCCCGGCGCTGTTCTTGGGGTTTTCCAGTTGAGATAGATGAGGGAGAGGGGGAGAGAGTGAGCGAATGAGAGAGAGAGAGAGAGAGAGAGGGAGGGAGAGAGAGAGAAAGGGAGGGAGAGAGAGAGACGGAGGAAGGGAGAGAGGGAGGAAAGAGAGAGGAGAGGGAGGGAGGGATAGAGGGAAGGAGAGAGAGGGAAGGAGGGAGGGAGAGAGGGAGGAAAGAGAGAGGAGAGAGAGGGAGGGACAGAGGGAAGGAGAGAGAGGGAAGGAGGGAGAGAGGGGGAGACTGCACAAGGTGCAGGGAGCAGGGGCTCCAGCAGGGGGCGCTGCAGGGCCGCGGACTGGCCCCCTCTGTCCTCCTCTCTGGCCGTGGGCTCAGACCAGCCCTCTGAAACTGTCCCTTGCTCTGCGGCGGATCTCCCCCTTCTCGTGGGACCCCAGATACCCGTGCAGAGCTGGGGGCGGCTCTCGGCCCTGTGAGTCACGGGGTCACACACACGTGGCGTTCAGAGTCGGCCGTCAAACATCGAGGCAGCAGGTGGGCTGGGCAGGCGGAGGTGCTGGGCCCTCAGGGGTCACTCCCAGACCGCAGCCCTCAGGTGTCTGTGCCCCAGAATTTTGGCCTTACTGCCTTTCTTTTTTTTTTGGAGTGGGGTGATTGGGCCAGACACAGTGTTGCTCAGGGCTCACTCCCGACTCTGTGCTCGGGGATGACTCCTGGCTCTGTGCTTGGGGCTGACTCCTGGCTCTGTGCTCAGGGCTCACTCCCAGCTCTCAGGGGGCACTTATGGAACCAGAGTCATCAGCGGTCAAGGCCAGCGCCCTCCCTGTCCTAACTCTCGGCCCCCCCATTCAGCCACCGTCAGACCCACCAACGTGAAATGCAAACGCGTCGCTGGACCCTTTGTGGGGCCCACCCAGGTCCTGGCCACAAGGTCCTCAGGGGTCCAGCAGGGCCCCCTTCCCCTTCTCACACGAGGGTCTGTCCCCACAAGGTTCCCCCCCATCCCTGGGGTCCCTTGTCCACGCTCTGCTCTGGACTGACCCTCAGGACCCAGGACACGAGGCCTTAGGGCAACATCTCGGGGCCTGGCTCTGCCCCAAGTTCCACCCCTGACACATCCCCAGGCCCCCAGTGGTGGCCAGCCCGGGTGCTCGCTGGGTCTTGCAGCCCTGCTCGGACAGCTCCCCAGCAACCAAGTCAGAGAAAAGGCCCAAGGAGCTGCACAGAACATTCTGGAAGCTGCGTGCAGCCAAGCTTGGGGCTCCCTCGTCGCCTGTTTCACTCGCGAGCTTTCCAGGCCCGGATCCTCTCAGCCCCCGGCCCCTGGCCCATCTGGGACAGCTCCTGCCTGGGCGCCGAGGGGCGGGCCATAGCCGGGGCTCAGGGCCCAGCTGTCCAGTTCCCCCGCACCCTTTTTCCCGCCCACCCACCTTCACTGGGCTAGCACCCGCTGCCTGGCTGGGCCCATGCGGCAGGCGGACACTCTCTGTCTCTCTGTGACCAGTAGTGTCCCCCGGGGGAGGGAGGGCACCCGGAGGGGCCTTGTCTCTGTCCACGGGCATTTGGGGTGTTTCTGCTGGGTGGGGGTCCCCAGGAGTGGGCGGAGAGCAGGGGAGTGACGCTTGGCCCGTGCAGACCCCCAGAGCCCTCAGGCCTGCCCAGACCCCCAGTCCCGTGCAGACCCCCCAAGCCCCGCACAGACCCCCATCCCCGGCAGACCCCCTAGCCCCGTGCAGACCCCTCAGTCCAGCTAGACCTCCCAGCCCCGCACAGACCCCCCAGCCCTGCGCAGACCCCCTGACCCATGCCGACCCCCAGCCCCAGCAGAACCCCCAGCCTCTTGAAGACCCCCCAGGCCCTCGCACACCCCCCAGGTCCAAGCAGACTCCCCAGACCCATGCAGACCCCCAGCCCCAGCGGACCCCCCAGCCTCTTGAAGACCCCCCAGGCCCGCTCAGAACCCCCCTCACCTCCCCTGACCTCTCCCGACTTCTGAGTGTTTGCCGAAAAGGATGTTTCTTTTGTACTTTTTCCCTCAGGCCTTTTTCTAAACAGGGAAGCGAAGCCTCAAGGCTCAGAAATGAAAGCCAGACCCCGAGGGCCGGGCGCGTGGAGGGGAGCAAGGCCGCACCCACGAGGACCCTGAGCCCCCTGGCTGCCCCGAAGCCTCCTCACACCAAGGGGGGGGGGCAGCCCCGAGTCCTGGACGCTGCCCCTGTCCAGGGATGGGCAGCAGGACTGACCCTCCCCCCCCCAGTCCTCAGCTGTAAGTCTGAAGGGAGGCGACTCAGCCAGCCAGACACACTGCCCTGGCCCGCCCACCCGCCCCTAACCGCCACCACCCGCCCCTGCCCCGCCACCACCCACCCCTGGGTCTCTCCTCCTGCGTTCTGGGCTGGGGGCAAAGCACGCAGCACCCAGTTCCCAGCTGAGGCCGGAACCACGGGTCGGCTGGGTAGCAGCTGGCCGGGCTGTCCTGTCTCCCAACGCTTGGGGGCTCGGATGATGCTATTCCAGCACCGAGGGACCAAGCGCCACCAGGAACACAGCCAGGCCAGGCCAGGCCAAGCATTCCCTTACGGCGCGGGAAGGTGCGGGCTGGCCCGGAAGGGGGTGCAGGGGGCCACCCGGGGCTCGGCGGGCTGGCTGCCCTTGGAAGCTCCCGGGAGGACCCGGGCCCCGCCTCGCAACCCGCCCCAGCCCCGGGAGCACCCCCCCAGCTCACCCCCTTGTCAGACCCTGGCAGGGTAAGGGCACAGCCCTCTGGGGGCCTCGTGTCTGTGCGGCTGATCTGGAGACCCCAAACGGGCTGACTCATTACTGCTCAGTTGTGACTCTCTGTGGATTCGCTTCTCTTTTTCTTTCTTTCTTTCTTTTTTTTTTTGGCTTTTTTCCACATCTGGTGGTGATCAGGGTTGACTCCCGGCTCTGCACTCCGATGTTACTCCCGGTGATGCTCGGGGGACCCTGTGGGATGCCGGAGATCGAAGCCGGGTCGGCCCGGCACACACCCTCCCCCGCTGTGCTATCACTCTGGACCGTTTGCCTCATTTTTCTTTTTTGTATTTTTTTTTAATTTAGATTTTTTTTTTTTTGGCTTTTTGGGTCACACCCGGCGATGCACAGGAGTTACTCCCGGCTCATGCACTCAGGAGTTACTCCTGGCGGTGCTCAGGGGACCCTATGGGATGCTGGGAATCGAACCCGGGTCGGCCGCGTGCAAGGCAAACGCCCTACCCCCCCGCTGTGCTATCGCTCCAGCCCCTTTAATTTAGATTTTTATTAGCGCCTCCCGGAAGATGGACTCTGCCCAGCCCCAGGGAGTCTGCTCACGCCCGGCAGGCAGCAGTTACAGCCTGTGTCAGCCTGCCGGTAGTCGCAGCCCTTATCAAGACCCAGATGTTGTCTGACCCGTAACGGAAACTCCTTCCACCCTTCCCAGGCCTCCCCACCCTGCCGCACCCCAGAGGTGACCCCATAGATTAAACCCGAGTGTCCTCCTTCCAGGAGAGGAACTGGCCTCGGGGTTCCCCGTGGCAGAGTGGAGCTGTGAGGGTGGCCGCCCCTGCCCGGCCTCTGTCCTGGGCCCTCCGCTCTCCTCTGCCCGGTCCTGGCCAAGGGCAGCGGAGCCACTGCAGACATGCCCGTGTCCCCGGGCAGTGTTCCAGAGCGCAGCATGGGGCCAGCGGGACTGCGTTTAGCTGAGGACAGCACAGCCCACAGCCCGAACGAGGTCTGGGCACCAGAAGACACCCACAGAGCTGCCAGGCTGGGCTCGAGGCGGCCGATGGACAGTCCACCCTGCCACTGCCCGGCCTGCGTGTGTGCTGGGCTGCCCAGGCATCACCACCCTGAGCTGTGGGTGGGGCACCCCAAGGCCCCGCTTGGTGGCCAGTGACCATGGTGGTCCTGAGGCCCTCCACCAACAGCAGGGGGCGCCCCCAGCCCATCACCCTCCACCACCAGGAGGGGGCGCTCACTCAGCCACAGGAAAAGGAGTCCTGGGGTCAGAAACGGATTGGGGACCCCTCCAGGGGATGGAGACCCCCGGCTCCAAGAGGGACACGGGGCCTCGCCGGGGGGAGGGGGGTGGCGAGGTCTCGCTTCTCCCCAGGACCAGAGAAGCAGCTGGTGCCTCAAACCCCCAGGTGAGCTCTCAGGCACCTGCAGGTCCTGTGGACGTAGGGGTCCCCTCTGTCTCCCAGTGGGGGGCAGGGGCTTGGGAACTAGGGAGGAGCTGGTCGAGGAGCTGCCCTTTGGCCCCCACGACCCCCAGGGGCGGGATCTGCCAGGCGGCCCCCACCCCCAGCACCTCACTTGCTCTTAGGGGCAGCCCCTGATTGTTCTGTTTGGGGCGATTTGTTCGGTGGGTTTGGGCCACGCTGGGCGCTGCCCAGGACTTACTCCTGGCTCTGCACTCGGGGCGCACTCCTGGTTTGGGGGACCACGTGGGGTGCCGGGATCAAACCTGGAGCCCTCCCTGCTGTACTACGGCTCTGCACACACACATACACATGCACATACACATGCACACACACACACATGCACACAGACGCACACATGCACACACGCGCGCACGTACACATGCACACACACGCACAAATGCACACACACGCACACACGTACACATGCACGCACACACATGCACTCACTGCACAGACACACACATGCACACAGACGCACACATGCACACACGCACGCACACACACGCACACGCACATACACATACACACGCACACACGTGCACATGCACACATGTGCGCACGTACACATGCACACACACGCACATACACATACACACGCACACACGTGCACATGCACACATGTGCGCACGTACACATGCACACACACGCACACACATGCACACAGACGCACACATGCACACACGCGTACGCACACACACATGCACACATACACACATATGCACACACGCACACACATGCACACATATGCACACAGACGCACACATGCACACAGGCGTACGCACACACACATGCACGCATACACACATATGCACAAACACGCACACACATGCACACACGCACACACATGCACACACGTACACATGCACGCACACACATGCACTCACTGCACACAGACGCACACACGCACACATGCACGCACACACACACGCACATGCGCACATACATGCACACATATGCACACAGACACACACATGCACACACGCGCGCATTACACATGCACACACACATACGCACACACACATGCACACATATGCCCAAACACGCACACACACGCACGCACGCACACACCCTCCGGCCTCAGCTATTCTGCTGAGCGGGCAGGGAAGCAAGCACCGGAAACATTCCCTCAGCCCAGCTGGGCGGGCACCGAGGCTGCACCAGCTCCGCGGAGTCTGTTCCTGGCCCGGCAACCCCCAGCCCCACCGAGACCCCGGCCAGCTGCCGGGAAAAAGGCCCGTGGAGTCCAAGAGGACTGACCCCATCCCCGCCCGGCCCGGCCCGGCCCCGGGACACTGGCGGAGCTAAGGACACTCACGTGGGGTCCGCAGCTATAATGAGAAAAAATCACCAAAGGAAACGCCCCCATCCATGCCGACGCCCTCCCCCACTCGAGCGGCTTCCTCTGGGTCAGAGACAGGAAACACACCACAGAGATTTCCAGAACTTTCCAGTCCCCACCCCCACTTCCTCACGAGTGTCCCCAGCCCAGAGCCAGACAAAGTTGCCCGCAGCAGCCCAGACCCTCCGCTTCCCGGGGGACCCCAAGGGGCACCCACGAGCCCCAGGCGCACCCTGGGGGCCCAGCAATCTGTGTGCACGATTCCTCACGCCGGGCCCCCACTTCCTGTCTCCCAGCTGGTCCTCGGGCCAGGGACCCGCCGAGACCTCAGAACGGACCCAATCAGAGGCTGGTGGTGGGCTGGAGGCAGGCCAGGTGGGCTTCCTGGAGGCGGGGCCACAGAGCAGGGGAGCCCTCGCAGCAGAGGGGACTTGGGGACTTGGGGTCTTCCCCACCCGGGGCCTCAGCCGCCCATGCCGGCCGCAGCCACACCCAGGAGCCGGTCACACTTCCCCAGGAGGCCCCAGCCTGGTGTGGCGTCCCCCCACGTCCCCCCCCATCCCGCTGGGCTGCGTGAGACAGAACCGGGACCCCCAACAGTAGCCGGAACTCAGAGCAGGGTCTCTGCGGCTGTCCGGAGACCCCCTCTGCCTTCCCATCCAGGACTCGGGGAGGGGGTGCAGCCAGGACCCAGCTCGTGCGCCCCCCGCCCCAAGACCTGCACACAGCGCCCCCACCTGGCACTCTGCTGAATCACACCCACCACTAGAACCCTAGTTCTGGGCCGGGGGTCACAGTGGGGTCCCAGTCCTGGCAGGGGGCTCCCCAGAAGGGTGGGGCCAGTCCGTCCGCCAGCCCAGCATCTCCCGAATCCCTGACCCCGTCCTCCCCCCCCCCCCCCCCCCGCAGGGACCTCTGCATGCCTCAGTCCCAGCACACGGAGCACCCCAGGCCCAGGGCAATCCAGGACAGAGTCAGCCCCGAAGGGAAACACAAAGGACGCAGCAGCCGGTCCCCAGGCACTGGCCAGGGCAGCACCTCCAGGGGGCCTGAGATGCTCTGGGGGCTCCCACATCCCCCCTCCCCCGGCACCCGAGCTTCCCCCGGGAGCCATGGCCTCCGGAGTTACCTCCAGGGCCCAGGGAAGGCGGCACGCCCAGCCCTGTCATGGCCAGCGCCACCAAGCACGTTCTCGGCCCTGACTCCCCGGGCCCCTCACGCCCTGCTGACCGACGCGGTTTCTGCACCTGAAGCATCCGAAGGACCACCAAGGCGAAAGACCAGGACAGCGAGCCACTGGCGGAGGGGAAACGTTTGTGGGAGCCAGGACATGGCGTGGGACGCAGAATACGCAGTGACACGAAACCAGTCCGGGCCGGAGCCATAGCCCAGCGGGGAGGGCGTTTGCCTTGCACGTGGCCGACCCTGGTTCGATTCCCAGCATCCCATAGGGTCCCCCGAGCACCGCCAGGAGTCATTCCTGAGGGCAGAGCCGGGAGGAACCTCTAAGCATCGCCGGGTGGGACCCAAAAAGCAAAACAAAAACAAAGAAATCGACTGAAAACAGGCAGAAGACAGGAAACCAGCCACACCTCCCGGTGGACAGATGCAGACGCTGCTTGGCCGTCCCTAGGGGATGTGGGACTCTCCGGACCCAGGGGCGGCTCCGGGGGGGGGGGGGGGGGGGCACAGTCTGCTTCGGGAGCGCGAGGCTGCGAGTTCGATCCCCAGGGCCGCCCGCACGCACCGGGCAACCCCCTGCCCGCACAGCCTGGAGAAGAGCGAGCACTGTGCTCACGAGGGTCCCAGGACGGCCCTGGCAGGCAGCCCGAGGCCAGACCCCCTCCCCAGCCACCGCCAAGGGAAGCGGGGGCGGGGGAGGGAGTCAAAGGCTCCGGAAACAAGATCCGGGTAAAGCCAGATCCAGGCCTGGCTCTGATGCCGCTCTGGGAGGCGCTTCCGGCTTCCTTCCTCCGAGAGGAAACGGGGCCGCGGGCAGCCCCGCCTGGGCCAGGGCAGCTGAGGCGCCCCTGCCTCCCCGCAGCCCGAGCCCGGGACCCCTCTCCAGGGCCAGAGGGGGCAGCCTGGCCGGGGGGTGGGGGGCAGCTCAGGAGGACCGTCGCCTGGCTTTTGTGCAGGGAGAGGGGCTCCCCCACCGTCCAGGGATCTTGACCCCCCCCCATGGTTAGCACCTGGCGCCCCAAAGCACCCCCTGGGCAGAAGGGGCATCCTGGAGACCCCTGTCCCCCGCTCACTGCCAGGCCCTCACCCTGGGGTGCCCGATTTCCAGCTCTGCACAAGCCTGTTCCCCAGGCATGTCTCCCCAGCTCCCCGCCCACCCAGGGGTGTCACTGCATCCCGTCCCGAGCTCGGGCCGGCTCCAGCTCATTTTGGGAGAGGGGTGGCCGAGATGACAGCCTGCAGAGCCCCTGGCAGCCCCCGCCCTCGCACGCCATCACCGCTGTCCTTCCAGGGGACCCCGCGGCGGCAGTGGACAAGGAGTCCAGCCCCCGTCACTGCGCCTGTGCCCGCCTATTTGGTCTCCTGTGTCTGGGGGCACCTGGGGCAGCCAGGCCCCCCCCAGACCCCCCAAGCTTGAGACGGAACCGAGAGGCTCAGCTCACCCGCCCACAAGAGCCAGGAACCCCCCACAGCATCTCACCCTGCCGCTCGGGGTCTCTGGCTCCCGAGGATGAACCCAGACAGGCCCTCACCTTGCCCCTCCCCTGCGGTCACTAAAGCCAGGCAGGGTCACTAAAGCCAGCAGGTGTGTCTGCCGAGTCCCAAGAGCCTCGGGGACCCGTGGAAACGCGGTGCCAGAAATGCTGGCTTCCTGGCACCGAAGACACACACCCTGGGCACAGCATTGAGGCCTCCAGCACAGGAGCTGGTCGAGGCTGTGCCTGCTGCCACCACCGCACCTGCCCCCTGGCACTTGCCACGGTACCTGCCACAGTGCATGCCACGGTACCTGCCAGAGCACCTGCCACGCCTGCGAGGGCCCGTTTCAGCACCTGCCCAGCTGCGTCTGCTCCCGGAAATGCCGCAGGAGGCAGAGGGCAGGAGGGCGGCACAGGGAGGAACAGAAAGGGTGCGTAGGGGGTGACACACCAGAGAGGCAGCGGAAAGAGCGGGGGAGTGACTGTCCCCCGCAGCCCCCATGAGGCACGGCCAGTGCCGCCTGAAACTAGCCACGGGACGAGCCACGGGACCAGTAGCGGGAATCAGCGGGAATCGGAGCCTGACCCTTCCTCGGTGGGGGGAAGCTGCCAACCCCACCCGTGCCTGGGCAAAGGTCACGTGACTGCACGGCCCAGGGGAAGGGTCCTCGGGCTGTCGGGGGGAGCCTGGCTGGGGGGCTGCAGCCAGGGTCGCTCTCCCCAGCCCAGGAGCCCGCGCGGGCCAGCGCAGTCCCCAGAAGGAAACGCCCAGAAGGCAGCGACCAGTCACTGCCAGGCACTGCGGGTGGGCGGGAGACCCCCACCCCCAGCCCCGCACCCCGCAGCGCCGGGAAGAAGAAAAAGAAACGAAACTTGGCGGCGGGGTGTTGGCTGCGTCCGAGCCCGTCCCGGGGGCCGCCGTGTCCAGGGCTGCCGCGGGGTCCGGCGGCTGGCCGGGCACTCACCCTCGCGGGCCTTCTTCCTGCGGGCCAGCGTGCCGCCCAGCCTGCCCAGGAACGACTCGTCCTTCCTCATCCTGCGGGCCGCCGCCGAGGACATGGGCCTCGGGACCAGCCGGCGCCACGCTCGCTCCAGCCGCCAACGCCGCTGCCTGCCCGGGGAGTGGCCGCAGGACGCGGCCGGCACCGCCCCGCGCCCGCCCCCCTGCAGGCGGCCACTCCGGACTCCGGCCCCTGGGGCCCGCCAGCCCCAGGCTGCACGCACGGATCCGGACCGGGCCTGGGCTGGCCGGGCCGGGCGGCCAGCTGGTTCTTGTTACTACTGCAGGGACACCTGGGGGTGCGGGACACGGTCGCTCGGGGTCAATCTCAAGGCCAAGTGCCCACCCGGCCACAGCGGCGAGGCCAGCAGGCCCGGAACCAAGGCAGTGGCCGGTTCAAGCGTTCCCTGATGGGACGGGGCAGGTGTCCGGGGGAGACCCGAGTGGCCCAAGTGTGTGTAGTGGGGGCATCCGGCATCTGGAGCAGGCACTCAGGGGCTGGTCCTGGTGGCTGGGGGACCCCCACTCCGGGACCCTCGAGATTTCAGGGGAGCTGCAGGTATAAGGACCCCGGGTCTGAGGGGGATGCTGTCCTCTGGCTGTCTCCCAGAGAGGGGCTCTGGGATCTGAGGAGTCTCCCCCTGACCACCCCTAAGGCCTCCGGCTGGGGCCAAGGGCTTAAGAGGACCCGGGGTCACAGCTGAGCTTGGAGGCAGAGGGCAGGCGGCGAGGGAGGTGGTCCTGGGGCTGAGTGGAGGGGCTGACCCGGGAGTTCCTGGGTGGGGGGGGAGCTGCCAACCCCACCCGTGCCTGGGCAAAGGTCACGTGACTGCATGTGGTCCAAGCTCCCCGTCCACCCAGGGGTGTCACTGCGGGGCCGGCTCCAGCTCACCTGGGGGGGGGGGGTGGCCAAGGTGACAGGTGGCCACGTGTTCGATGCTTGTGCTTCATGCCTGTGTTTCTGACCCAACATAACACCAGCGGGCCCCCACTGACGGTAACACAGGACTAAACCTTGATCCTACCTTAAATTCATCCCCGAGGCTCCTTTCCGGACCTTCATCCACACCCACCCCCGAACATTCTGGAACAGTTGCAGGGCTCAGCACAGCGTGCGTGTGGTGGTACACGGTGTTGGGGAGGGGAGTGGAGGGACTGTCCCAGGAGCCCAGGGTTAAGGGGAGGGCAGAGGCAGATGAGCTGCTGGGCACTGAGGCTGGCCCCAAAGCGCCAGATGGCCTGGGCAGCCCGGCCCCGGGAGGCGGGCAGCGTGGCTGGCAGCTGACAGCGCAGGGCCCGGGCTGAGTGTCCACTGCGATCCTTGGGCCGGAGCCGGAGCGATAGGACAGCGGGGAGGACACTTGCCTTGCAAGCATCCAACTGACTTTGACCCCTGGCGCCTCCGAAGGTCCCTCACGCACCCTGAGATTGCTGGGTGCAGAGCCAGGAGCCAGCACTGCCGAACGCGGCCCCCAGACATGAACAAAACCCCCCAACGAGATGCTCAGTGCTTGCTGCGGTTCACTTTGGAGCTTCTGAGCAGACACCACACACACGCCCCAGAGTGAGTGGCCGTGGCCATCAGGTGACCTGTCGGACTGACCCCTGACCTCCGTCCAGCAGGGTCGGCCGCAGAGAATGGGCCAGGCACGCACAGGGACAGTCCAGGCCCCAGGAATGCCTGGGCACGGAGAGGGCAACTTCCTGGGAGATGCAGAAGCCAAAGTCAGGGCCAGAGCCGGCACCAAGGGGAGTCGCGAGCCCTGGACACAGGGTGGAGGTCACCTTCACAGCCAACACTGGACTTCCCCCATCGCGTTCAAGGAGATGGAGAAAGAGTCTGAGTTGGAGACGGTCTAACTCACGACTGAAGGTGACGCAGAGCCGGGACGGGCCTGGCTGGGGAAGGGCCCTGGGGTGCCGCTGAGCTGGGACCGGCCTGGCCCAGTCCCCGGGCTGCTCGCGCCCCCTGCTGGACAGAACCGGACCTTCCTCACGCAAAGGCTCCAGGTTTGCAGCCGCTTCCACACGAACCAGGTCCCGGCTGCAGCTGCACAACCGGGAACAGCAACACACACACACACATAGACACAGACACACTGACACACAGACGCACAGAGACACACAGATACACACAGCCCTTCTGCCCTGGGGCAACACACACACACACAGAGACACTGACACACTGAGACACACACTGACGCAGACACAGACGCACAGACACACACACAGATAGACACACACACAGATACACACACATAGACACAGACACACTAACAGACAGAGACACATACAGACGCACCGACACACACACAGAGACAGACACACACACACAGCCCTTCTGCCCTGGGGGAACACACACACACACACACAAAGACACACACTGAGCCCTCCTTTCCTGGGGCAGTGACATTATATACATACACGCACATATAGACACAAACATGTGCACACGCATACACACACACCCCGACCCCTCTCCCACAACTGAGAACAGTAACACACACACATGCATAAACACACACACCCCGACCGTCCTCCCACACTCAGGAACAGCAACACACACAGAGACACACAAAGACATACACACACACACACACACACTGACCCCAATTGCTGGGAGCACTCGGCCGTGGGGCTCAACTGAGGAGCATCAGCTGTGAGCGTCAGTGCACACACAGTTCCCATGGACAGACACTCGCATGGGCAGACACGGGGGTGAAAATGAGCCCGTCCCCACGAGGGCATCCGCACACACACACTGCCGACACTTGAGCGGCTGCTGTGGCCTGGCTGAAGGGGGGGAGCGGGGCGTCGCTGGGCTACACCCAACGACTAATGCGGGCAAGAAGTGGTGAGGCAGCCCCTGGCGGGAGCCGCACTTTCTCCCCTGCAGGGCCGGGCTGTCCGGGCCTCAGTGAGCGACTCGGGTCCGAAGGCCCAGCTGCTGTGCACACTGGGGACGGAGGGCGCAGAGACATCCCAGCAGGGGGCGCTCTTACTCCCGCCTCCGCTCACGGGCTCCCCTCCAGAGTGACTGACTGGGAAACAGTCCTGGTGCCGGAGGGACAGCTCGGGGGCGGGCACTCGCCTCGCCCACGGTCATCCCAGGTTCAATGCCCGGCACCCCCCGAGTTCTGCGGCGCTGCCAGGAGGGAGCCCTGAGCACAGAACCAGGAGTAACCTCTCAGCACCGCAGGGTGGGCCCAAACACGGAAGAGGTGAGACATGTTTCGGCAGTGCTGGCCAGGCCAGCTGTGCAGTACCTGCCCTCTCCGCAGAGGAAGACGGTATTGGGCCTGGGAACGTTCTAGAACAACTCTGGGTGCACAGAGCTGGGTCCTGGTGCTGGAAAAGCTTGCAAGGGAAAACGGGAATTTGGGAAACGGGTGTCCACGCCCCTCCCCGACAGGCTGGCCGCTCCAGTGGAGGTGCCCCGAGTGAGGGTCCGCCCTCGCTCCAGTCACGCCCATGAGGTGGGGGGCACTGATCTCCTCGGGTTGGGGAGATGGGCAGAAGGGCTGGGTTCAGCCTGAGCACTGGGCCAGGAGTAGCCCTGAGCACCACCAGGCCCAAGGCCGTCCTGGGCACCAGGGACCCCCAGGAGGAGCCCCCTAAAAGCAGCAACACTTGCCCTGTTGGCGGGCGAGGGCACCCCCACGTCCCCCAGGCAGGCGGCAGGAAGGGCCAGGGAGGGGCGTGGCCGGGGGCAGGCATCCCCAGAGCCCCCAGTTTGGAGGCGGGAGGGACTGTGGCCATGGAATGCGGCGAGGGTCGCCCTGGACCTTGGAGGCAGGACAGGCCGGGCAAGCTCTCCCTGAGCCCCCCGGTTCAGGACCCCCCGCAGGGACACGGCGGCGCTGCCCTGGGGCCTGTTGATGGGGGCCCGGGGAGGGGGGCAGGGCCGAGGGCGGAGGAGACGGGAGAGCGTTTGCTGCAAGTTTATTGTACGGTGCCCACGGGCCGGGCTGCTGCTCCTACAAGAACCGGATCCCGGCTCCGAACTGGACCCCATCACAGATCCTGCAGGACAGACAGACAGACAGGCAGAGTCAGTACCCCCCTGGCTGCGGCCCCAGCAGGGACGGGGCCGCCACAGCTCTGACGCCCCCCCCCCCGCCCCGGCCCCAGTGGCAGGGAGAAGGTCCTTGTCCCGCGCCGGGGAGGCCGGTGGGCAGCGGCCTGTGAGCTGGGCGGCCGGGGCAGGGACATCACTGCCCTCGGAGGTGCCTGCTGCCTGCAGCATATAGAGGGGGCAGCACTCCCGGGGCCCCAGACCAGGAGGCAGGACGGGCTCTGGGGGGTCCTGAGGGGAATGAGGAACATCAGGGGGGGTCCAGCCACCGCCGCCCCCTCCCCAGCGCCCCGTTCGGCACTCACACAGCGCCACCTGGTGGCGACACTGTGCAGGACAGTCAGAGCGCGGCAGGGGGCACCCCAGCTGGGCGGGGCCGGGCTCCCCAGAATCTGAGGGTGGGGCTCCCCAGCGGGGGGGGGGGACAGAGCTCTGAGGGGTGGACCGCGGGCACAGGCGGAAGTGGGGTCTGGGCCACTTGGGTGCCTGCACTGCCCAGCGGGGAGAGGCAGACGTGGGGCCATGGGGGTGGGGTGCAGAGTGGGAGGGTCTTCCGTGACCCCTAGAGCCGGCCCATGGCCTCGGCTCCTGACAGCCCCCCAACCCCCGGCCGGGGTCCACAACCCCCCAGGAGCAGGACTGAGCTTGTCTGCGGCGGCGTGGCCCAGCCCTGGCTGACCACTCCGGGGGGCGTGAGCGACAGCACTGGGGCCCACCTGGGCGGCACCCGTGGCTGTGCCCCACCCACAGCAGGGGCTCGTCCCCCCACCCCGCGGCTGCCCACGGGCACCTACTTGTCTCCCTGCTGCACGCCCATGGGCACGCAGTAGTTGAGTTCCAGCCGCGCGATGTTGCCCAGCCTGAGGACGATGCCGGCGCCGTAGGACCAGCGGATGCACTCGGCCAGCTTGCGCAGGTGCGCCCGGGGGCCCTCCCCTGCCAGGCAAGGCAAGGCAAGGCGGCTGACCCGGCCGCGTGGCCTCGGGGGACCCCCGCGGCGCCACTCCTGGGGTCCCGGGCCCAGACACGCACCCCGACTCCTGCTCCCAGGCCTCCCAGGCCTCCCTCGACGGATGTCCACTAAAGGCCACGCGGGGCCGGGAAAGGATCGGGGCTCCACACCCGGCCCGCGTCGGCCCGAGTTCGAGCACCGCCAGGAGCAACTCCCGAGCACAGAGCCGGGAGGGGCCCCCCAGCACGACCCAGCAACCCCCCCCAGGCCTGTGGGCGCCCCCCGCCCCCCGCGCGCGGCCCACCGTAGTTGAGGTTGCACAGGTTCCCGGCGTTGAGGAAGAAGTGCGTCCGGAAGAGCTCCCCGAAGCCGCCCTGGCCGGGCCGGAAGGGCAGCGGCGTGTAGAGGTGCAGGCCGCCGGCCCAGTACGCCTCGCCCCCCAGGTAGTCTCCTGGGGACGGACCCGGACGGAGAGGACGGTCAGCCACCCCCTCCCGCGGCGGCCCCCGGGGCTGCCCCGCTGGGACCTGCTTTAACCCAGTCAGAGTGTGCACGTGTGCACATGTGTGTGAGTGTGTGTGCATGTGTGGGAGTGCATGCGTGCGCCCATGTGCACGTGCGCAAGGGCAGAGATGAGAGTGCGTGTGCGCACGTGTGAGTGTAGAGCCGTGTGTGCGTGGGCGTGGGCGTGGGCGTGGGCGTGGGCGCATGCGGGGCCCTGGGTCTCCCGGCACCCCGGGGCAGGCCCACCTTCGCTCTGCGGGCCGACGCTGTGCATGCTGAATCCCCGCACGCTCGTGGGTCCCCCGAGGTAGAACCTGGAACAGAGGATGGGGTGGGGGGTGGGTGGCCCAGGAAGTTCTCCACGCCGCGCAGGACACGCCGCGGGCCCACCATGCCCGGGACCCTCACCAGCACCGGCCGGCCCCCAGCCCACTGGACACTCCGGGGGGGGAGGACGCTGCCAGGCGCCGGACGCTCACCTGTCGGCGATGCTGGACGGTTTGTCCCCGATGGGCACCAGCATCCCGCCCCACAGGGAGGCCGAGAGCACCTGGCGGGAGACGACAGCTGATGTCACCGGGGCTGCCGCGGGCTGGCCGGGGAGGGCGCGTGGGGGGGGCTGTCTCTGGCCTGGGTGGGATCTGGGGAGCCAGCCCGGGCGGCCGTGTGCGAGGCACCCCCAGCTACGGCCTCTCTCTGCCCACTCAGTAGACACGGGGGCCGGGCAGCTGTCCCGGGGCCCCCAGAGCCTTCCAGGCGCCCAGTGCTGAGCGAACAGAGACACAGGTGCCTGGACAAGCTGGCTCGACCGGCAGAGCAGATGATGAGAGTCGGGGTCCCCAGAGGTCTGCAGGGACGCCTGGCAAGGCGGTGACAGGAGGGACAAGGGGTGCAGGACCCCCCGCCACTCAGCAATCTGTCTGACCGGGCGCGGGCCCTCACCGTATCCAGGATGCTCTGTTTGTTCAGCTGCAGCTCAAAATCCTCCTTCAGGAAGCTCACGTCACCGCCGGTGTAGCCGGCCAGCTCCTGGGGGCCGAGCGTGGGAATGAGGAGCAGCCCCGGGCCCCCTCTTGCCCCCAACCCCCGCGCCGGGCCGCCCACAGACCTGGTTGACCTTGAGCAGGGCACCCTTGCGGGGCAGGATGGAGGAGTTGCGGGAGTCGATGACCATGGCGTGCTGGAAGAGACGGCACAGGGTGTTGGCGGGGCTGCGGGGCGGGCAGGGGTCCCCCGGGGGGTGGGGGTGGGGGGCCGGAGCGGCCCGGCCCTTACCGAGAGGGACGACTTGAGGGAGTGGCCGCTCTCCTGGCGCACGGCGAAGGACGCGGTCCTGGCCAGGCAGCCCAGCTCCCGCCAGACGCCCTCCCACTTGACGGTGTGGCTGGTCCTCCAGATGGGGAACTGCGGGGGGGAGGGGCGGGTGGTGAGCGGCGTGGGGGGGTTGTGGGAGGGGGCAGCAGCCCAGGGCTGGCGGGGGGGGGGGGGGGGCACTCACGCTGTACTCGGCCGACAGCCCTCGGTCCGTCTCCCGCAGGGAGCTCCAGGGAAACTGGCCCGTGACTTTGTACAAGTTCACGGAGAAACTAGGAGACACAAGGGGGAGGGACGGGGGTCAGCCGAGGACCCGCCGACGCGCGGGTGGCCACTCCCGCCCCCCCCCCCATCTACTCGGAGTCCGGCGGCCACCGCTGGGCTCCTCGGGGGTCCGCTCGGCTTCCTACTTTCTCTCGAAGTTCCCGGGCTGCGGTTTGAAGAAGGACAGGCCGTACGAGGTCTCTTTGGTTCCGTAGGAAAACTGGAACGTGACCTTCTCGGCCCGGCCGAGGACATTGGGGAGCTTGAGGCCCAGCACCTGGGGGGGAGGGACACACGTTGCGGGGGGCTGTCGCAAAGGAGCCGCGCCCGGAGCCCCCGACTCTGCGCGAGCCCAGAACTGCCGCTGTGTCCTCGGAGGGCACCGCACCGAGTGGACACACGCCACGGGTCTGGGGGCCGGTGAACAGAGGAACTGTCTGCTAGGAGCACCCCCCAACCAACGCCTCCTGAGCTGCTGTCCACGTGCTCCCGCTGAGCCGCACGACACACGGTTCCAGGACGGGCCAAGGCAGCACAGCGGAGACGGCGTTTGCCTCGCACGCGGGTTCGATCCCCGGCAGCCCAGAGGCTCCCCCGAGCACCACCAGGAGTCATTCCTGAGCGCAGAGCCTGGCGTGACCCCTGAGCATCGCGAGGTGTGGACCCCCCCCCCCAAAAAAAAAAAGATTCCAGGAAGATTCTGGAAGAAGCCAGGGGGCTGCTACGAAACAAAACTAAGTTTAAGTTGCGTGAGTTTGAAGACTGTCTTCAGAAGATGATCTTTCCTTTTCTTTTTTTTTCTTAATTTTATTTTTGTGGCGGGGGGCACACCCGGTGATGCTCAGGGCTGACTCTCGACTCCGACTCAGGAATTTTTTCTGGCGACGCTCGGGGAACCCTGTGCCAGGGACTGACCTCGGGCCTGCAGCGTGCAAGGCGAGCGGCCTCCCCGCTGTCCTGCCAGCCCCGACCGTCTCTTCCTGGCGGTGCTCGGACGCCCAGTGGGCTCAGCCGGGACCATCCTGGCGCTCGGCCAACGGTGTGTCATGTCAGGGAGGGACCTGCGGCCAAGTGCTCGGGCCCCCGGGCACCTACCATGCTGCCCTCGTTGTTCCCAACCATGGTGTTGTAGCTGCCCGTCAGCCTCCGGAGCTCTGTGACCTCGAAGGTGACGTCCAGCCCATTGGGAAGCGCGTCGTCGCCTGAGGCCAAACGCCACACTGTCAGCCAGAGGGCCGCAAGCAGGCCGCGGTTCGGCGGCTCGGCTCTGCTCTGCTCCACGCCATGCCCTGGCCCTGCAGGACCCCTGCCTCGGGCTCAGGAGGCTCGGGGGTCCCGCTAGGGAACTCCTACTTGGGGCTCACCCCCCCAGCCCCAGGTCCTGACGACACCGCCCGCCCACCAGCCGCCCTCACACCACCGATGCCCCTCTCGGGGCAGTTACCCCGCCCGGCTACCTTGGCACGTGTCGATCAGGACGTCCACTTGTCTGAATATCCCCAGCCGGAGCAGCTTCTCGCGGGCCTCGTGTGCTCTGCGCATGACCTGCAGGGGCCGAGAACGTTCCTCCCAGGGCGGGCCGAGGGAGCCCCGGCCTGTGGGAAGGGCATGCGCAGAAGTGGAGACCGTCCTCCGAGGGGCCGCTGAGAGTCGGGGCCCTCAGCCAGGTGCCGGGGGCGGGCGGGCTGGGTGGGGACAGGCAGGGGGCTGGTAGGGTGCCGGGCACTTGCCTCGATCAGGTTCCGCGCCTTGAACACGCCTCCGATCTCGCACATGATGATGTCGTCCTTGGTCCTGCCCAGCCCGTCAAAGTGCACGTGCTGGACCACCACCTGCGGGCGCATGGGGACAGCTAGGGACAGCTGGGGACAGCCCCAGGGGCCTCCCGCCTCCTCCACACGCTGTTCGCCTCACTCACTCTGCCGCGGCCTGGTCTCCTGGGCCAGCCCCAAAGCCTGCCGGGACCACGACCCCTGGCCGCAACCACAGCACGAACCCACAGGGCCGCGGCAGCACCAGGGGCTGACCCAGGAGCGCCTGTAACGAGACTGTCCCTCCCTGCAGTGGGACTGACTCTAGACACAGCTCGACTGACGCCGGCTGTCGTGCCACTGTCTCGAGATATAGCGTGACTGCCTGGCTGTCGCCTGTTTCTGACCGGAGGGTGGCTGTTCCTGGCTGCAGTGCCACTGGCTCCAGCTGTTGTGCGACTTGGCTCCGGTTGTGGTGCGACTGACCCTGGCTGTCGTGTGGCTGTTTCTGGCTGACTCCACCCCAGACGCTAAGCGCAGATTCCAGGGCAGGGGCTGGCCTCTGAGGACACGCGGCACAGAACACGAAGACCACCAGCTTGGGGGCTCTGGGCGCCGGCAGGAGGGGCCTGACGTGCAGGGGACAGGGAGGAATCCGGAAACTCAGAATGCCTGATGACCGGATACTGCCCTAAGCTCTGAACTCCAAAATCCTGAAGCAAGTCCCGGCCCCAGGATACTCACATCTTTGTTTTCCAGAATTTCCTGCTTCGCTTCCGGTTCTACTCCGACAAACTCCGCTTCTTCTCCTAAGCCCCCGAACTCGGGCCCGCTGGGCGGAAGCGGCTCCAGGCTCTGGGGGGGAGAGCACACGGGGAAACTGAGTCTCGGCCATGCAGGAGAGGGGACTCGCTCCGGGGCCTTGCGGGCCTGTGCTGCGAGACAGACTTAAAGAAACACTGAGGCGGGCGAGGGGTGGCTGGAGAGGGGCAGCTCCTGCTTCCGCCCGGCACCACTGATGGCCCCAGAGCACCGCCAGGGAGCACCCCGGCAGGGCCGGGAACAGCCCGAGCACCACATGGTGGGGCCCAGCACCCCATGCCCCCAAAAGTACCTGGCTGCAAAGAAGACAGTCAGCTGTGGGGGAGAAAGTGTCTGCACGACCCACACCTGACACAGGGCGGTCAGGCCAGACAGAAACACTCGGAACCACCAGCACCAGCCGGACCAGAACCGGCTGCCACGAGACTGACCAGAACCGGCCACTGTGAGCCCCCGAGCTCGAGGTGGCACTGGCCCCCATGGGGACCCCAGCCCAGAGCCCGCACCCCGTCCCAGAAGCCCCCTCCTCGTCCCACCTGCCCGGGCCCCTCAGGGGCCAAGCCAAGGCTTCTCGCCCTGGAGGTCCTCGGGCGGAGGCCGGGTGGGCAGAGGGACAGATGGCAGACGGTGGCCGTCACTGCGCAGGGCTGGCGAGGACCGTCAGCAGGGCTCAATGCGTGGCTGCCTTATGGGGGGGATCAAGTCGCTGGGTTGTGGCCAGAGGGCTGGGCAGATGCCGACCCCGCCGGGCTTGGAGCTACACCCAGAGGCGCTCAGGGGGATTATTTCTGACTGTTCTCAGGAATCGCCCCTGGCATTGCTGGGCAACCATGAGAGATGCTGTGTCCATCCGTGTGGAAGGAAAGTGACTTATCTGTTGTCAGATCTCTTTTTTTTTTGGGGGGGGGGGTCACACCCGGTGATGCTCAGGGGTTATTCCTGGCTCTGCACTCAGGAATGAGTCCTGGCGGTGCTCGGGGGATCCTGTGGGATGCTGGGAATCGAACCCGGGCCGGCCGCATGCAAGGCAAATGCCCTCCCGGCTGTGTTATGCTCCAGCCCCCTGTCAGATCTCTCTTTTTTTTGCTTTTTGGGCCACACCCAGCGATGCACAGGGGTTACTCCTGGCTCATGTACTCAGGAATTACCCCTGGCTGTGCCCAGGGGACCATATGGGATGCTGGAATCGATCCCGAGTCGGCCGCGTGCAAGGCAAACGCCCTACCCGCTGTGCTATCACTCCAGCCCCATAGCCTCAATAATTTAAAGTATTTTTATTTATATTTTTTTGTTTTGGGGGTCACACCCAGGGGTTACTCCTCTGGCAATGCTCAGGGAACCATATGGGATGCTGGGACTCGAACCCGGGTTGGCCGCATGCAAGGCAAACACCCTTCCCGATGTGCAACCACTCCAGTCCCAGTGTTGTGACTTTTGTCTATGTAAAAAAAAAAAAAAAAACCTGAACCACTGCTCTACTTCTCAAAACTATTACCAAAGTGCTCACATGCCAGCAGGGGCTGGGGTGGTGGGGGTCCCGGCTCTGGGCACGCCCACCTGAGCAGAGAGGTACAGCCCTCACTCTGCCCTGCCAGGGACGAGCCCCAGGTCTTGAGGCACGGCAGAGGACAAGGACCAGCAGGTACTGCCCTGTCGGGACTGGGACCAGGGCACCCGGGAGCCCACAGCCTGGCGGAGCCGCAGGTCTCAGCGCTGAGACGGTCTGGCGGGGTCCCAGTTCCACCCGGAGTGACCCCAGAGCAGAGCCAGCAGTAGCCACCAAATACCACTAGGTGGCGCCCAAGCCCGCAGACCCCCTTCCCCAAAGCCCAAGGTCCGACGCACCCACTGGCACTGTGCATTGGTTGGTGCTCAGGCACCCAGCCTGGCACACGAGGGAACAAGCAGGTCTCTGGCCGCCCCCGTGTCCCCGGCATGCTGGGCGAAGGGTCGGGGGGCTAGCTCGAAGGCCCAGGGCACATGCTTGGCATGGGGGACATCAGGGCCCGATCCCTCCATGGTGGCCCCAAACAGTGATGGAGCCCCCAAACATTATCCAGGGTCTGAAGAGCGGCCGGGGAGAGGCGTTTGGTGAAATAGGTGAAGATATTTAGACTGGGGCTGGAGCGATAGCACAGCGGGGAGGGCGTTTGCCTTGCACGTGGCCGACCCGGGTTCGATCCCCAGCATCCCATAGGGTCCCCCGAGCACCGCCAGGGGTAATTCCTGAGTGCAAGAGCCAGGAGGAACCCCTGAGCATTGTTGAGTGTGACCTAAAAAGCCAAAAAAAAAAAAAAAAAGAAAGAAAAGAAAGGGGCTGGAGTGATAGCACAGCATGGAGGGTGTTTGCCTTGCACACGGCCGGCCGACCCAGGTTCGATTCCCAGCATCCCATAGGGTCCCCTGAGCACCGCCAGGGGTGATTCCTGAGTGCAGAGCCAGGAATGGCCCCTGTGCATCGCCAGGTGAGACCAAAAAAAAAAAATTAATAAACTAAAAAAATATATATATATATTTACACAGCTCAGCCAGGCGGTCAGCAAGGTTTACTGAGCCACCCATGCCAGGCGGCGGGTGCACACACTTCATCAAATCCGTCTCCACAGGGAGACAGGGTGGGCCAGAAGGAAATACCGAGGGGCACAGCACTGGGCCCTACAAGCACAGCGGGGAGGGCGTTTGTCCTGCACACGGCCGACCGGGGTTTCATCCCCGGCATCCCCTAGGGTCCCCCGAGCACCGCCAGGAGCGATTCCTGAGTGCAGAGCCAGGAGGAACCCCTGAGCCTCGCCGGGGGTGACCAAAAAGAAAAAAAAATGAGAGAGAGAGAAAAGAGAGAGAAAGGGAGGGCGGGAGGGGTTCTAGAGGGATAAAACCCTCCTTAAGGGGCTTGCCCTGCACAGAGCTGACCCAGGTTCGATCCCCGAAACCCTATATGGTCCCGGGGGGCCCCGCTTGGAGTGACCCTGAGTTGCAGAGCCTGGAGAAAGCCCTGAGCACTGTGGGAAGGAGAAAGGGGGAGAAGGCCAGGGGACAGGAAGGGAAGAAAGGGGCTGGACAGGCCAGTGGGCGGGGCCTCCGGGTCTCCCACAGGCCAACTTGGACTTGGCGCCCCCCACCCCCACCCCACCCCCACCCCTTCTGGTCCCCGAGCCCCTCCGGGAGTGACCCCTGGGCAGAG
Organism: Sorex fumeus; assembly: GCF_029834395.1. Taxonomy (NCBI): domain Eukaryota; kingdom Metazoa; phylum Chordata; class Mammalia; order Eulipotyphla; family Soricidae; genus Sorex; species Sorex fumeus. The sequence continues at coordinate 2,119,690 of NW_026606210.1, forward strand.
GCCAGGGGGGAAAAAAAAAAAAAACAGCTTCTCCCGGCCAGCCCTGCGAGCCACGACAAGGTCCACCCCGCACCGGCCAGCGAAGCCCGAAGGTCACTGGTTAGGGGAGACGGGGCGGGCCCGGTCCACTGGCTCGGGGCGGCGGCAATTCCAGGGTCAAGGGTCAAGGCCAGCAGCGCCAGCCAAGGCTGCAGGAACTCAACGATCGATCGATCCATCGATCCATCGATCGATCGGAGACTCCGGGTCCGAACCTGAGCGCCCAGAGGAGCCGGGGGGAGGCAGGAGGACCCCCACCCCCACCCCGACCCCCGACCCCCGACCCCCGACCCAGGCAGAGGGGAGTTGGGACAGGGAGAAGGGGCGAGATCCGAGGTGACGGGGGGCTCGGGCACTCCGGGGGTGGGGGGTCGCCAAGCCCCGCTCGGGGCCCCCCGCCCGGCCTGGCAGCGAGCAGGGCCGCGGGGCAGCGGGCGGCGCCCGGGGTGACCTTGGGGGGTCCCCGGCGGCGGCGGCGGGGGCGGGGGTGGGGTCGCGCGGGGCCGGCGGGGGAGGCGACGCCCCGCGCGCTGCCCCGGGCGGGCCCCCGCCCCCACCCCCGCGCCCGCGCCCGCCCCCGCCCCGCGCGCGCCCGCGCCCCCCGCGCCGCCCCCGCCGGGGTCCCGCCCGCCGCGCCCTACCCGCGCGTGCACCGTGCCCATGGCTCCTCCTCGCAGCGCCCAGGGCCCGACGGGCGACGACGCAGGAGCGCGGCTCGGCGCGGCGGCCCACGGAGCCCGGCGGCGCGGCACCCACAAGCCCCGGACGCGCCGCGCTGGGGGCGGCCATGATGCCCGCCGCGGGCCCGCCCCCTGACCCCGGGCGCCGCCGCTCATTGGGCCGCGCGAGCAAGTCACCCGGATGTGCTCCGGGCCGCGCAGGCGCAGAGCGGCCGACGACGCCCCGGGAGGGGCCGGCTTCCGGGAGCGGGGCGACGCCCGAGGGCGGTCCGGGGCGGCGCTGGGCGTTGCACCCCGAGGGGAGCCTGGGTCGCACCCGTGCCGGCGCCCGGCCGGGCCCCCCCACACCCCCCCCGCACTCTGGAATAAGCCTCTCACTGGGGTCTCCTGTCCCATTTGTTCATTTTTTTGCTTTTTGGGTCACACCCGGCGGTGCACAGGGGTCACTCCGGGCTCTGCACTCAGGAGTCACCCCTGGCGGTGCTCGGGGGACCCTAGGGGGGGACGCTGGGAGTCGAACCCGGGTTGGGCGCGTGCAAGGTGTGCTAATTGCTCCAGCCCCCTCCTGTCCCATTTAAATCCTGGCACCTGGGGGGGGCGGGGAGCGTCCCTGGCCCCTTCCAAGAGGCGAGAAGTGGCCCCTGCAGAGCCTGGTCCTGCCCCCAGCACTGCCTTGGGGTTAGTCTGTGCTTTCCCGTGGCTGGACCCCCTCCCCCCAACCCCAGGCCCCCTCTGCAAGGAGGGCTCCGCCCGCCCCAGGGCAGGGGGCTGCAGAAGGAGTTTGGAGGCTCGGACTGTCCCCAAGCAGGTGGGGGTGGGTGGCAGGGGCGGGGTAGGCTGCCGAGCACCCACCGGGAGCCCCCCAGGGCCCCCGCTCTGCACTCAGGGTGCCTCGGTGCTCGGCTCAGAGGCAGCCAGTGCCATCTCAGCACCTGCCCTGTGCTCTCTGCAGCCCCGGGGTTTGCACGTCCTGCCCCGGGCACCCTTGCGAGCCTCTCTGCCCTTGGGGTCCGCGCAGAGCCCCTCTAGCTCAGCCATCGGCACCCCGGATGACCCGTGCTCCCTCCCCCAGGGTTTCTCCGGGGCGCCCCTGGAGCGATGGTGAGCATCGTACCCGGGGCCTCGCCCTGCCCCGCTGCCAGGAGAACCTGAGACTCGATTCTCCCTCCTGCCCGGTTTCAGAATCCCTAGTCTGGGGACTGGGGTGACAGTACAGGGGGCAGGCCGGGGCTGGAGCCCAGGCACCCGGTGGGGCCCCCAACCCCCAACCCCCGCCAGGAGTGATTCCTGAGTGCAGAGCCAGGACAGAGCAACACGGGGTGTGACCCCCCAAAATGATTTTGTCAATCAGATTTATTACAGACTGTTTAGTGAGGAGTTACACGTTCCTGCGGACGCTGGGGAGACCTACTGGAGGGGGGAGCCCCGCGAACGCCCCTCATAGCTCTCATAGTGGCGCACACACACTCACACACACGCACGTGTGTGCATGTGTTTGCATGCGTACACCCGTGCGTGTGCACGACCGCATGTATCAGCATGTGCATAGGTGCCTGCACGCACTCATGCGTGGTGTGTGTGTGTGTGTGTGTGTGTGTGTGCGCACACGTGCGCGTGACGGGGGTGGGGTGGATTTTTGTCTTTCAGGCTGTTCCAGTCAGATCTCGACAATCGCACATCCCGTGTGAACCCTCACAAATGTCTCCTCTTTTATACAAAACTCCCAAGTACCCGGGCTGGGTCCACAAGGCATCACAGAGCAGCACTCAGGAGCACTGTCCGTCCCGAGCAGGGCTGGGGGCTCAGTGCCAACAGGGGGGACATGGAATTCCCGACTTCCAGGCCCCTAGACGGGACCAGGGCCCTGCCCCGGCCACTCCAGGCCCCTCTGTAGGACACAGGGAGGCCGAGGGCTGGGGGGCCCCGGGGGAGACCCTCCCCGTGGTGTCTGCACTGGGGTCGCTGGCCACTTCCTGTCGCACTTCAGTGCTGGGTGTCCTCGGCCGGTCGGGTGCTTTGGTCTCGGTAACACTGTCCGTTTGGCTCAGCTGCAGGGACACGTCACAGCCACGGCCACCTCGCCGCCCGGAAGGGCCCAGCCACCCTTCGAGAACACGCTGGGTCTCACCTCCCTGGGGGCCTCAGAACGTCTCCGCAGGACACGGCGGGGCGCAGAAGTCGCCCCCCACCCCCGCAGAGACCCTGCTGCCCAGCAGGGTCTGGCTGGCCTAGAGCACCGCGCGCTGGGCAGCCTCGACTTTGGACCCCACTGGACAGTCCCCAGGGCCAGCATCAGAGTCCAGTGGGGGGTAGGGAGGACAGCGGCGCCCTGGGGGTTCCGGCGGGTGCTGGGAAGGCTCTTGGCCACCAGGGGGCGTCTCGGATCTGGAGCAAAGACAGCCGGGGCTCAGTGACCTGCCTCTGGGGGGCAGGCGGGGGGAGGGGGAGCCTGGGAGGACACCACTGGCCCAGCCCAGAGGCTCAGCCGCTGAGTCAGCGCCCATCCTGGTCCCCACGGGCACGAAGGAGCCCTAAAGTTTCTCCAGCCCCTCCAGGGCACCCCTTGCCCGTCCGCCGCCCCCCCTTCCTGCAGCCTCTGGGCTCTGCCCCCTGCTCAGGTCCAGTTGCCGGCCTGGGCCCTGAGACACAGCCCAGGTCACGGTCCCCACATGCAAACCAGAACCCCTCCCCCACTTCACCCCAGCAGCCACCACACCTGAGGCCCTCTCTGGTGGGGCCCCCAAGTATGCCACTCTGGGCAGGGGCTCCCCGCAGTCCCGGGAAACACCGTAGGAGCACAGGCCCCGCAGGTGTGGGGGGGGCGTGGGTCCCAGCCCCAACTGGGAGGGACAGACGCCCCCAGTCTCGGGCACGGCGGACACCGTGCGGAGAAACAGGCCCTTCCGCTCCCGCTTGTCCTCAGAACTCAGACAGGAGCCGCCTCCAGGCTTGGCAGTGACATGGGGGGAAGGGGGAGCCCGTGTCTGACCAGGTGGGACCCACACTCGCGGCCACTGCCAGCCTGTCCCCGCCCTGTCCAGATCTCTCTTTGCTGACTGCTTCAGCAGTGACCGGACCCCCCCACCCCCGACTCACACTGGCGGCCTGACCCCAAGCGCCCCCTCCCCCGCACTCTGAGCGCAAATTGGGCGAGGGTCCCGGGTCTACCTGGCCGCGGGGAGCAGCCGCGTGAGCACTTGGGAGCAGACGTGGGAGGCGGCCCAGTGCAGCCACTGGATGTCATCCAGGACGTCGGGGAGCCACGTCACCAGCCTGCGGGGAAACCAAGACACAGGCATGAACGCACACGCACACACACTGCACACGCATGAACACAGGTGCGCACACGTACACGCACACGGCACGCGTACACGAACACACACGCACATGCACGAACACACGCGCACGCTCACACGCGAATGTGTGCATGAACACAGCACATGGCCCGTGCACGAACACGTGTGCGCGTGTATGAAGCTATGTGCTCGTGCGTGCACGTGTGGGAGCACGCCGCACGCACGTGAACACGCCGATGCATGGACACACGTGCACATACTGCACGCGTGTGAACCTATGTGCGTGCACACACACGCGTGTACACACTGCACATGTGTGAACACGCATGCAGGCACGGTCTCCACGTGGCAACAGAAACCAGAAATGCTGCAGGGGTGGGTGGCGGCAGTGCCCTTTTGCCGGGACAGCTGCCCCCCGGGGTGCCACGGCACATTCACCCTGAGGCGCGCCCAGAGCTGGAGCTGGGGACTCACACCCCAAAGTGGGGCTCTCTGGACTCGGGGGAGGCTCCCGAGATTCCTCTGGCGAGGGAAGGACCGGCCGTGGGTTCGAGCACCACTTGTCACCGGCAGCTGTGGTCACTGAGCGCAGCACCCCGCCAGGGGCCGGGAGGGGGGTGCGGCCCTGCCCACTCCCCCCACCCCCAGGCCGGCGAGGAGCTGAAAAGACCTGGCATGACCCCTGCACACACCAAACACCCACTTCCGAGCCCCCAACAAGTGCTCAGACAGACGCCAGAGCAGCGGGGGTGGGGGGAAACGGGTTCGAGAGCGCCCGAGGTCAGGCAGCCAGGCTGTCTGCAGGATGGCCCCGGGGGGAAGCTTCGCAGGCAGGAGACTCTGAGTTGGGTCCCCAGCGCCGCCCACATGCCAACCTCGGTCCCACCTGCCCCCGGGGACAGCACAGCCGTGTGCACTGCCCCAGCCACGGGACAGCAGAGGGCAGCGGGGCCGGTCCGTTTGTTTGTCTTGTTTCATGTGCTTATCATTGGGCCACACCTGGCTGTGCTCAGGGATCACTCCTGGCAGGGTCGGATACACGTGGGCTGCTGGGGGTTGAACCCAGGCACTAACTAACTGTGCTGTCACTCGGGCCCTGGGGACGGAATTCTTTTGGTCGTGGTTGTTTTGGGGTCACCTCCAGCAACATTCAGGGTCGACTCTCCGTTCAGGCTCAGTGCTCCGGGATCACTCCCAGCCGGCGGTTCTTGGAGGACCAGACGGGGTGCCGGGAATCGAACCCGGCTTGGCCTCGTGCAAGGCCAGTGCCCTCCCGGCCGTGCTCTCCCTCCCGTTCCCGTGGAGACAAAATCCTTTGACGACTTGTTTCAAGCTGGACGAGGACCGGCTGCACTGAGTCAGCCACACAGAAGCCGCCAACCCCCAAGTCAGGGTGACGCAAGGGAAGGGTCAGCCCTCCCGCGCACTCACCGCTGGGCCACCCCGATGGCCGACTCCAGGGGCAGCGTGGTGTAGGACAGCACCTTCACGGGCAGGAGGTTACGGAACCTATTCAGGTACCCGTCGGGCTCCCGCAAGGCTTCCCGCATGGCTTCAGAAAAGCGTCAGCAACGTCAGAACTCCACGCTGGGCCCGGGGGTGGGGGGCCTCGGGGCGCCCGGCGGGAGAAGGGGCTGGGGACAGCAAGGAGGACGTGTCCCCCCCCCCCATGGTGCCGGCAGCCCAGGAAGCCCCCAGACCCAGGGCAATCCAGGGACTGTGCTTGAAGTTTTGGACGCCTGCACCCCTGGGGGTCTGCGATCCCCCCACACACCGGGGAGCGATCCGGAGACCCCAGAGGCCTGTATTCCGGGGGGCTGCTGGTTCATGCAGCTCTGAGGGGGTCGAGGACTGGGCTGGGGGGGGCTCTCATTCAACTGTGAATTTCTCCACCGCCCCCAGCGCCGTGGCTGTGTTGTGTCCTGACGGGGTGACACGGTAACACCCATCCAGGTGAAGGAGATGGACACAGGGTGACCGGGGCAGTGCGGGGCTTTGGCGGGGGGCCCCACTTGTTTGGCTCAGCCTAGCTGGGAGAGGCCTGAGGGGCGCAGCCCCGCCCCCTACTAAGAAGCCCCCCTCCCCCCTCCCCCCCGTGGCCCTCACCCATCGTGAGCTTCGGTGACAGCGTCTCCACGAGACTTTCGAGACTCTCATTCCAGGGCAGCAGGGGGGCCTGCAGGTGGTCCAGCAGGGGGTCCGGCTTGGGGCTGGCCCCGGGCACAGCTGGCGGGGGACTCTCTGGGCCCCCAGGGGCCGAGTTCCCAGAGGAGAGGCTCAGGCCGGGTTGAGGCCTGTCACAGATGCCTGTGGAGGAAGCAACGGAAGCCCACCATGGGGGGGTTGCCGGGCAGGGGGGAGCCCCCCACAGACAGTGCAGAGAGGAGGGGGGCGGGTACCCCAGGAGGTAACGCAATCCCCACAGGAAGGGCAAAGCTCTTCACTGACAGATTCTGCCCCATGTGCCCAGCAGGGGAGCGGCACAGAGAGGGTGAGGGAGCCGGGAGAGCAGCACAGCGGGATGGGGCAGCACGGGACTCGAACCCAGAGCAGCAAGGGCAGTGCTGCCGAGCCCAGCTCTGAAGGCAGGAGGAGGCTCGGGGGCTGAGGTGGCTGTAGCCGGGAGGAGTCCAGCGTGACTCATGGGTCAGTACAGCACATGCCCCTGCGTATAGCAGTGGCCGGGCCGAGGGGTAGGTGCTGGCCTGCCCGTCGGGGACCCCAGTTCAAATCCCCGACAGCGGGCTGGAGTGACGGCACAGCGGGGAGGGTGTTTGCCTTGCATGTGGCTGACCCGGGTTCGAATCCCAGCATCCCATGGGGTCCCCCGAGCACTGCCAGGGGTAATTCCTGAGTGCATTGCTGGGTGTGACCCCCCCAAAAAAAAACCATTCACACACTCATGCACTCACATACACACTCACATACACTGTTACGCTCACACTCATGTGTGCGCGCACACACACACACACACACAGGGGCATGGGTGGGGCTGTGGCCTGGACCCCCAGAGCACAGAACTGCGAGCCCACCCGGCCGCTGCCTGCAGAGGGGCCCAGAGTACGCCTGGGTCTGGTCAGGGAAGGCTGACCCCACGGCCTGCGGAACCCACCACTTCGGGCTGGCAGAGACGCAGCCCGCCCCCAGGGACGTCCCCACGAGCCCCTCACCGAGGCGTGAGCTGGCCCCACTGGACACAGGGACACCCCCGGGGCATCCGCAGGGCCCACAGGTGGCTGAGACGGTTTCGGAGGGCGCAGGCCACAGCTCACCTGGCCACCTCCCTCACTAACAGCAGTTCCCCGGGGGCAGGGGCAGGCCCGCACCCACGGGCCCTGGAGGTGGAGGCCCCAGGCCTGGCTGTCCAACAGGGACAAAGGTGACCCAGACTGGAAGCGAGGCCGGGTTGGGGCACTGGGTCTCCCGAAAAACAGGTTCAACGGTCGCGGGTGCCTGGCGCTGCACTCACCCTTCTCCTCCAGGAACCTCAGGGCATCCAGGTACCCCTGGAAGCAGATCTCCGCCAGCACCTGGGGGTCAGCGGCATCGCAGAGGGGAGGGACAGCAGCGGTCAGCAGCCTGCGGGCCGGCTCCCACCACCGCCCCCCCCAGCACTCTGCAGCCCACCCGAAAACACACCAGGGTCTCCTCCTCCCCCGCCCCCCTCCTTCCTTCCCCTCCTCCTCCCCCTACTCCTCTTTCCTCCCCCTTCCCCTTTTCTCCTCCTCCTCCCCCTCCTCCTTCCCTTCTTCTTCCCCTCCTCCTCCTCCTCCTCCTCCCCCCTCCTCTTCCTCCTCTCCCTCCTCCCCCCTGCTTAGTCCTCCTCATGAGCCCATTCGGTGCCCCTGCAGACCAGGTCTGCCCTCCCCACTCCCGGTCTGTCTCGGGAACTGGTCTGTGGGACAACCACCTGGGCCGGACTTGCCTGCCCATCTCGCCCCCCGCAGGGGTCTGCTCGGCTACACAGTCTGCACACATCCCCACCACCATGGCGGGCGCGGGTGGGGGCGGGAGAAGCTGGTTCCAAGTGTTGAGACACAAGTTCACCGTGTCCGGGGCGCTCTGTGCCATGGGACAGCGTGTCCACTGCCCACGGGCTGTCCGGCAGGAACAGGCCGAGGCTGGAGTCCCCCACGCACCGTGCTGGCCACAGCCAAGCGCTCATGTCACGGGCTTCAAAGGCTGCTGTGCCCACGGGGACCACGGCCTAAGGGGCACAGGGCCCCGGGTTCCAGTCCAGACCCTCTGGCCCTGAGGGAAGTCTCGGGTAAGACTCTTGTCCTGTGGGTCTCTCCCCACACGCCTGAGATACGAGGACAGGGACCAAGAGATGGGACACTAGTCGGACGCTGGCCTGGGGGCGCTGCCCAGTGTGACAGGGTCACTCGGGTTCCCAAGCACGGCCAGGCAATGGGGAGCCCCAGAGAGGCAAGGGGTCACCAGGGAGACAAGGGGTCCCCAGGAAATGAGGTTCCCCAGAAAACGAGGGAGCCCCAGGGGACGAGTGTTGCCAGTGCCCAGGGCCTGAGCCGTGCCACTTGCTCCCGAGACCCGAGTCCAGTTGGCCAAGACTCGCCCGAGGGGCGTCCAGGGCTCTGAGCGCTGCTTGGGGGTGGGGGGCGAGAAGGACGGGCACTCAAGGGGCTCGGGGAACATGGTCCGGATTTGCACCTGCCGGACACGAATTCAATGCCCTGAGCCCCGCCAGGAGCGACCCTTGGCGTGCAGAGGCAGGAGGAAGCCCCGGGCACCAGGCGATGTAAAATAAACTCAATGTCCAGGGCATGAGAGCCGGGGCGGGAGGCAGGGCCCATCAACCATGGCGGCACCACCCAGACCCATGGCCCCCGCTGGCTTGATGGACACCACCCTGCAGCTCGGGTTCCCTCCCCAGGGACGGGAGCGGACCGACTCGAGTGTCCAGGTGCTGCCACCCGCCCTCAGCGGGCTCTGCCCTGCTTTGCTGTCTGCTTGGCGGCTGCTTTGTTTGGGTGGTTCTCTCTTCTGTTCTGTTTGTTTGGGGTCACACCCGGCCGTGCTCAGGGCTCACTCCTGGCTCTGCACTCAGGGCTCACTCCTGGTGGGCTCAGGGGACCCTCTGGGATGGAACCCGGGTCAGGCAGTGGGAGACCAACGGGCTCTCGGCTCTGCTGCTCAGCCCAGGCCAACTTGGTGTGTGGGGAGCATGACCCACGATCTCCCGGCAGCCAGGGCCGCACCCGGCACCCTCCACAGCACACACACACACACACACATACATACACACAATGCACGCACATCACACATGGCATGCATACACACAAGCACATGCATACGCAGGCACATACACGCACAAGCACACACAAACGCATTCAAGCACACCCGCATACATATACACAGGCACACACATGCACACACACACACATACACACAATGCACGCACATCACACATGGCATGCATACACACAAGCACATGCATACGCAGGCACATACACGCACAAGCACACACAAACGCATTCAAGCACACCCGCATACATATACACAGGCACACACATGCACACACACACACATACACACAATGCACGCACATCACACATGGCATGCATACACACAAGCACATGCATACGCAGGCACATACACGCACAAGCACACACAAACGCATGCATATGCATTCAAGCACACCCGCATACATATACACAGGCACACACATGCACACACACATGCACACACGCACACATGCATGTATACACACACACACGCGCGCGCGTACCTTGAGGTCCGGGGGGAAGAGCGCAGCGCTGAGCAGGAAAGCGTTCTGTGCGCAGACCCGAAAGCTGAGTTTGGTGAAGTCCACGAACAGGAAGTTGGTGGACTTGGCCTTCGGGCAGATGTCCTGCTCGCCGTAGAAGGGGGACACGGTGATGGTGGTCTTGGCCTCCGAGAAAGGCATGTTGTCACTGGCTCCCCCGTCCATGTAGCGCTTTGGGGGGTGGGGAGGAGGAACACAGCCTCGTAGGCGCTCTGGAAGTGGCTCTGGACCGCTGGTTTGCTTTGGGGCCAACCCCGGCGGTGCTTGGGGCTGACTCCCGGCTCTGTGCTCGGAACTGACTCCCGGCTCTGTGCTCAGGGCTCACTCCCGGCTCTGTGCTCAGGGCTGACTCCTGGCTCTGTGCTCGGGACTGACTCCCGGCTCTGTGCTCAGGGCTGACTCCTGGCTCTGTGCTCGGGACTGACTCCCGGCTCTGTGCTCAGGGCTGACTCCTTAGTCTGTGCTCAGGGCTCACTCCCGGCTCTGTGCTCAGGACTCACTCCCAGCTCTGTGCTCAGGGCTGACTCCTGGCTCTGTGCTCGGGACTGACTCTTGAGTCTGTGTTCAGGCTCACTCCTGAGTCTGTGCTCAGGGCTGACTCCCAGCTCTGTGCTCAGGGCTGACTTCTGGCTCTGTGCTTGGGACTGACTCCCGGCTCTGTGCTCAGGGCTTTCTCCTGACTCTGTGCTTGGGAATGGCTCCTGGCTCTGTGCTCAGGGCTGACTCCTGAGTCTGTGCTCGGGGCTGACTTCCACCTCTGTGCTCAGAGCTCACTCTCGGCTCTGTGCTCAGGACTCACTCCCGGCTCTGTGCTCGGGGCTGACTCCTGGTGGGCTCAGGGGGCTCTCTAGGCTGCTGCAGACTGAACCCACTTTGGCCACATGCAAGGGCAGTGCCCTCCCTCCCCGCTGTCCTCTCACTGACCACCCCGTTTCTCCGTTTTTCCCCTGCAGATGGGTGTGTGGGACCGCCTGCAGCAGAGGGCAGTGCCCCGGGGCTCAGGATGCGTCAGGGTGCCAGGCCCACCCCTGGATGGCGACCCTGCAGCTGGCCCCTCTCCAGGGGGCAGTGCCTGGCCTCCGCCCCCTTCACACGGGAGCACCCAGAGTGGTGTCCCTGAGCTGCTCGGGTCCCCAGGTCACTCCGGGGGACGCAGCCTGTCAGGTGGGGTACAGGGACCAGACAAAGCGACCAGAGCATCACCAGTGCCTCCGTCCCAAGCACAGTGGCCGGGCCGCGGGGCCTCAGAACGAGGGCCCCATCCCCACCCCGGCCCCCAACCTGGTCCTGAGCGCTCGCACGGTGCCAAGGACAACGGACAAAGCCCCTCGGGCGTGTGAGGCCAGGGACAGGCACCGCCGGGGGACGCTTACCTCGCCTCGGAAGGAAGGAGGAAAGATGCCGCAGTAGAACGGGATGAAGCAGGAGCAGACCAGGGCCTGTGGGTTCGAGAGTGACGTGAGGGTGGCTCCGCCCCCCCACTCCCTCCCGTGGCCATGACCCACCACCCCTTGGAGCTGTGACCAGGCTCAGGCGCTCTGGGCGCCAAGGCAGGAGAGAGCAGCCCGGCCCACCCCCCAGGCTGCGTTTTTTTTTTTCTTTTTGGGTCACACCCCGCGATGCTCAGGGGTTCCTCCTGGCTCATGCACTCAGGAATCACTCCTGGTGGTGTTCGGGGGACCCTATGGGATGCTGGGAATCGAACCCGGGTTGGCTACATGCCTGGCAAACGCCCTCCCTGCTGTGCTATCGCTCCAGGCTCACGCTGCGTTTTCGGCGCTGGGGGGTTCCTCCACCACACCACACCCAGCCCGGCCTGGCCCGGCCCGTTTCTGCGGGAACCACGTTTGGCCACCACAGCCAAGGGCTCGCAGAGAGGCAGGAATCTAGATCCAGGCTTCTCCGGAGCTGACTGAGTGGCCTGATGTCCACTGGAACAAGACCCTCCCATCTCCCGGGCCTCAGGTCAGCTGAGGGTCTGCAGCCAAGCAGGGTGCCCGGGGGCAGCTGCGGCCACCTGGAGCAGCCACAGGCCACGGACAGGAGATTGCGGGAGTGGACAGGACTGGCCCTAGGGACGGGAAAACACCCAGACGCCAGGCCAAACCCACAGTGGCGTTGAGATGCTAGCTCGTGCCAGGCGGTGGCCAGGGAGACCAGCTCTGGCCGCCCTAAGGCAGGCCCAGGAGACGGGTTACACCTCGGGCCCACGATCTCAGGTCGGCCAGGCGCACGGAGGTGGGTGCCCTTCAGGAACCTTAGTCAGGAACCATGTGTCATGGGGGAGGGCGAGTGGCCAGGAGCTGTGCTTGGAGGGATCGTGAGATAGGATCGGACGCTACAACTGACCAGGAAGGGGGCCGGAGCGGAAGCACAACAGGGAGGGCGTTTGCTTTGCAAGTGGTCAACCCGGGTTCGATCCCTGGCATCCTATAGGGTCCCCTGAGCAACACCAGGAGTGCTTCCTGAGTGCAGAGCCGGGAGGAACCCAGAGCATCGCCGGGTGTGACCCTAACCCCAACACGAGCACCCCTCCCCCCCGAAGCTATCACTCGGGTACAGGGAGCAGCGGCCCCGGCGTCCGTGGAGCCCCACAAAGACCTTTCTCTTACGTCCACAACTTCGTCTTTGGAGTGGAAGTCGGAGACCAGCACGTTCTGGCCGTCGGCCACCCTGGTGAGCGAGATGGCCAGCCGGCCGGACACCAGCTGGTGCACGTTGTCGGGGAGGTTCTTCTGCAGCTGCCCTCGGAGGAAGCGGCTCATGTGGAAGGCAGGGTGCAGGGTGCCCAGGTTCCGTCTGCGGGCTGCGCGGACCATGTCCAAGATCGAGTACACCACGCGGTCTGCGGGGAGGGGACACAGGCACGGGACACTGCTGACCTTGGCCCAGGCCTGCGCTGAGAACCCGGCAGCCCCGGGGAGGCCCCCACCCCCGCCCCGTGGGGCCACGTCCCAATCCACAGCGGTTAAAAAAAAACCACAAAACATGTTGGCTGTCCAAGACGCTGCACAGAAGGGACGAGAAGCGTCTCCTAATGAAGGGTGACGCTGGCCAGAGAGACGCATAAGGGGCCCCCACACTCGCCTGGAAGATAACAGCTGGTGAGGCGGGAGGGAGGGACGGAGGGAGGGAGGAAGGAGGAAAGTGAGGGGAAGGAAGAAGGAAGGAAGAAAGGAGATGAGAGAGGGAAGGAAGGAAGGGAGTAGGAACAAAGGGAGGGATGAAAAGAGGAAGGAAGGAAGGAAGGAAGGAAGGAACGAAGAGAGGAAGGAGAGAGGGAAGGAAAGAAGGGAGGGAAGGAAGAAGGAAGAATGGAAGGAAGGAAGGAAGGAAGGAAGGAAGGAAGGAAGGAGGGAGGGAGGGAGGGAGGGAGGAGGGAACGAACGGAGAGGAAGGAGAGAGGGAAGGAAGGAAAGAAGGGAGGAAGGATGGAGGGAGGAGGGAGCGAGGGAGAAAGATGCAAGGGCCTTGCCTTGCACAGCGACTGGCCCGGGTCCGGTCTGCGGGGCCACACGTGGTCCCCTCAACCCTGCCAGGCCTCGCTCAGAACCAGGAGTTCCCCTTGAGCCCAGCCAGGTGGGGCCAGAGGTCAACATGGGGCCGGGAAGGACAGCGGGCAGGGCCTTGCCCTCCCTGGCCCCGACCCGTCTCTGGAGCCCACAGTGCTCCGAGCACTCCCAGAGTCCGAGGAGAGTCCCCAGCACTGCGGGTGGGGCCCCAAGACCCCCAACGCACACGAACGAGCAAATCATGTTGCGACTGGTCTGGTCAGATCCAACGTCCAGCAAACCCTGCTCGTCCCGGGAGGCCATTCCCGCGGTCTTGGGTCTGTTCGGACCTGACGCTGTATAGGTGGACACTATTGGGGACGAAGATGCTCTCGGCCAGCGTCAGGCCACTGTCGGGGTGGGGGCTCCCAGGACCCCCAGAACCCAGACACGGGAGCGTCAGGTTCCGGCAGGAGAACCCGGCGTGTCCTTGTGCCCAGTAGCTGCCACATCAGTGACCAGACCAACGTCAGCCCCTCCCGGCAGCGGCCCAGGCCAGGGGTGGGCAGGGCTGGCCCGGCCCGGCTTCACGCCTGCTGCCCGTGGCCTGAGCCCTCTGTTCTCTCCGGCTCTGGCCGGCTCAGCCCGGCTGCCCTGTTGAGACACAGTCCGGAGACGCCCCTTGGAGGCTCCCAAGAGAGAAAAAAAGGCTGAAACGGGAGCCTGGCGCTCCTGGACCCCCGCCCCCCACACACACATCCAAAACGCTTTTCAAGGACTAACTAGCGGGTGCAGCGGACCAGTGCGGGCCTGGCAGTGCCCAGCGCTGACCTCGGGCCTCCAGGGCCCTCCCTGCCCTTTGCTACTCCCGCACAGAGAGGGCAGTGGGTGGCCCCAGTCAGCCCAGTCTCGGCTCACAGCGGCTGCCCAATGGCGAGGCAGTGCCCGCTGGACTGGGATCAAAGTCCCTCCAGGGTCCTCCCTGGAGCCAGGGCCAGGAGCCAGAGCCAGATAAGGAGGCTCTGATGACCTTATCTGCATCCGGGCACAATGTCCAGGTGTCAGCACGCCAGCCCCGCAGGGGGGCCCCAGCTAACGGATGTTCCTCTGGGCCAAGATCCAGGCACCCAGAGCAGGCAACCCAGCTGACAGAACGGACCGGGTTTGGGGATGTCGGCACCAGACGCAGAACTTTCCCCTCGGCCCAGAGAGATTCTTCAGCTGCAGCTGCAGCCGCGGACCTGGGCCCCGGGGAGGCGCCGGGGAAGGTGCCTTCTTGGGACACAGGCCAAGGAAGCTCCCCGAGCAAGTGGGGGTACACACCCTGGGTCCCTCCCCATCTCGCCCTCCCCCGGGTCCTCTCTGGCCTGCAGACCCCCAGCACGCCCTTCTGAGAGAGTCCCGGGAGCACAGAGCCAGAACAAAAGCAGAAAGTCGGGCGCCACAACGGTTAGGGCTGAGGACAATCAGTATAATCAAGGGGGCGCGCCCGCACCCCCAAACCCCACTCCCGGAGGTGGAGGGAGGGAGCGCTGGGAGGGGCTGCAGCCTGGAGCTGCTCAGAGGGTTCCTGCGCCCTCCCCCCCCCCACCTCAACCCTCCCCCCCCCCCCCCCCCCCCCCCCCCCCGCCCTCGCGCCTGCAGCCTGCACGCCCTCCCCGGACCCCTCCAGCCTCCAGCCTGCAGCCTGCGCTCCCTCCCTGGGACCCCTCCAGCCTGCACCCCGCGCCTTCCCCGGGACCCCTCCAGCCTCCAACCTGCAACTTGCGCGCCCTCCGGGGACCCCTCCAGCCTCCAGCCTGCAGCCTGCGCGCCCCCCCCCCGGGGACCCCTCCAGCCTCCAACCTGCAGCCTGCGCGCCCTCCCCGGGGACCCCTCCAGCCTCCAGCCTGCAGCCTGCGCCCCCCCCCGGACCCCTCCAGCCTCCAGCCTGCAGCCTGCGCGCCCCCCCCCCCCGGACCCCTCCAGCCTCCAGCCTGCACCCTGCACGTCCTCCGGGGACCCCTCCAGCCTCCAGCCTGCACCCTGCGCCCTCCTTGGGACCCCTCCAGCCTCCAGCCTGCAGCCTGCGCGCCCTCCCCGGACCCCTCCAGCCTGCACCCTGCGCCCTCCCCGGACCCCTCCAGCCTGCAGCCTGCAGGCTGCGCGCCCCCGGGGACCCCTCCAGCCTGCGTCCTGCACGCCCTCCCCGCCGCGCCCCTCCGCCGAGCCCGCGACTCACCCATCGGCATCCCCGCCAGGAAGGTGACGCAGTGCAGCGCCCCGGCCGAGGCGCCGTAGAACATGCGCGCGTCCCGGAGCAGGTGCGGGGCGCGCTCGCTCAGGCAGCGGGTCACCCCCACGTGGTAGACGCCCAGGAAGCCGCAGCCCGAGAAGGACAGGCTCCAGCCCCGCTCGGGGTCGTACATGGCGCGGGGCCGGGCGGCGTCGGCGCGGGGGTCCCGGCCGCAGGCTCGCGGGCGCGTCTCTCCGCGCGCGCTCTGGCCCCGGGGCCGCTCCGCGCCGGCCAGGCCAGGCTGTCCCCGCGTGACGTCACGCGCCCCGCCCCGCCCGCGCGGCCCACGCCAGCGGCCCACGACCCGCCCACGGCGCGGCCCGCCGGGCCCCGGGGTGCCAGGACCCGGGGTGCCAGGACCCGGGGCCGGTGCCCGGACTTTCCATCCCTGTCTCGGCCGTGGTTCTGGCCCTGGCATCCCCAGGACCCCAAGTTTCCGCTTTCCCGCCGCGTCTGGTCTTCTGTCTCAGCATCGCGGATGGGAGGGACCTCGAGTCACCGAAATTCAGAGTTTTCACTACCAGGAAAAAGCGGGGAATGATGGGGGTGGGCGTGGAGTGCGCCGGGACCCGAGTTTTTTCCTTATTTTTTATTATTATTAGACAGAGACATTACTGGGTCCGCTTGAGCAAATCGACCAACAACGGGAGGACAGTGACAGTTCATCTATTTAGTTTTGCTTTTTGGGTCACATCCGGCGATGCTCAGGGGTTCCTCCTGGCTCATGCACTCAGGAATTACTCCTGGCGGTGCTCGGGGGGCCCAGTGGGATGCTGGGAATCGAACCCGGGTCGGTCGCGTGCAAGGCCAACGCCCTCCCCGCTGTGCTATCACTCCAGACCTACCAGGCACTTTCTAAAAACTCACCATCTTTTCTTCCCCCACCCCCTTTTCTCCCCATCTTTTTTCTTTTCTTTTTGGGTCACACCCAGCGATGCTCAGGGGTTCCTCCTGGCTCCTGACTCCGAAATCACTCCTGGCAGTGCTCAGGGGACCATATGGGATGCTGGGAATCGAACCCCAGTTGGTGGCGTGCAAGGCAAATGCCTTCCCCGCTGTGCTATTGTGCCAGCCCCAAGGACCCGAGTTTGCTGCCCCTGGACAGGGGTCAACTGTGCCCTCCTGCCCCCCTCCATCCATCGGGGCCAACTCATCACGGCCCTGCTTGTGTTTTGTGGTCACAGCCAGTGGCGCTGTCCTGGGGGTCCTAGAGGTTTAAATGTCCGAATGGACGCTCCCCGTTCCCAGCCGCAGAGTCTGAGCCCCAGGGATCCTGTGGGCTGGGCAGGGGCTGGGACAGGCGAGGGGGTCCGAGACTGGTTGCTCTGAACACAGACACCCACCACAGGGGCCCCAGGATGCCTATGGAAATTCTCACTCCTGTCCCCTCTGGGAACCTCAGGGCGAAGGAGCTCGGTGGGGGCCTGGGGGAGCTCTTCCTGCCCCCTGGGGCCCGCCCGGTGAGGGACAGACTGCAGGATGGGGGTGGGGGTGTTCCTGCCCACTGGACACTTAGGGTGCAGCCCCAGGTGTCTGGCTGGGCAGGACCCAGCTTCCGGCCTGCAGCCCACACGCCGCACTCCTGATGCGCGACACCCACGCACATTCGTGGCCTCTGACAGGGGTGTCCGTCCTTCCTGAGTGACCGGAACATGGGCAGAAGGTCAGGGCTGAGTGGCCACTTCCTGTCTCGCGTGGTGGGTTGACCACAGGCTGACGCTGGCCTGATTCCCAGGGACGGTGAATGGGTGTCCCCACACCCGCGCTGTTGGCTCCTGCCCATAGCGCCCGTGGGCAGGGCCAGGTGCTACGGTAGCACTGACCTTTGACATCAGGTGACCGAGAGTGGCCCCTTGCCCAGGTGTCCCAGAGGCCCAGGAGGGGTCCCCGTCCCTGCCCCCAGACCTTCCCCACCATCTCTCAGACCCCCACACTGCCCTCCCTCTGTCCAGCTGCCTGTGACATGTGGGATACACAGACACACACACACACACACACACACACACACACACACACGCACACACCCTCTTCTGGGGTTTCCATTACCTGGAAAACCCCTTTCCCGGCAGCTCCCGGTGCCAGGGCAAGAAGAGAAACTTGCATGAGGGGGGAGAGGGAGTGGAGGGCTGCCTGGAGGAAGAAATCACACAGAATCTGGCCCAGGGTGGGGGGGTGGTGGCGGGCGTCCCACCGAGGGGCTCTGAGCCCTGCAACCCAAACAGCTCTTTCCTCAACAGAGGAGGAAATGTTCCTTGCACAGAGCAGAATTAGCATTCCTCGACCGTTTCTTTTTTTTTTTTTATTGGCATAAAGCCCACATTATCTCTATTGATCATCCATGGGTTATTGCTGCTAACACTATCTCTTGGCTAGCCTGGTCAGGAGGAAGGAGATTAGCTCCCCAGAGACCGGAAGTGGGGAGGGCACTCGCCTGGCATGTGGCCAACCCGAGTTCAATCCCCCGAATCACATATGGTCCCAGTCCCTGCCAGGAGTGGTCCTTGGGTGCAGTCAGGAGTAAGCCCCGGGTACTGGTGAGTGGGGCAGAGGGGTGGGGGGGGAGAGAGGGAGAGGAAGAGGGAGGGAGAGAGAGAGGGAGAGAGAGAGGAAGAGAGAGGAAGAGAGGGAGAGAGGGAGAGAGGAAGACAGGGGATCCCAAAGGGAGGGAGGGAGAGAGCGGGAGGCGGCCCTGCTGTGCTGTCACGGGGAGCATGACCCGGGCTCTTTAGCGTGTCCACGGCAGGGCAGCCCGTGAGGACACCCTAAAGGGAATGCTCCGGCCCTGAGCGTTCGTCCTTCCATCCCGGCTAAACTCAGAGAACGCCTGAGTGTGTTTGCCCGCACGCCTGCCTGCACGGTGTGAGTGTGTGTGTGTGAGCATGTCTTGGGCTTGTGTGTGAGCGGGCGTGAGCTTATGCCTAGGAGTGAGTGTGAATGTGTGTGTGAGCGTGTGTGAGCATGTATGAGTTTATTTATTTATTTTGCTTTTTGGGTCACACCTGGCGATGCACAGGGGTTCCTCCTGGCTCAGTGCTCAGGGATTACTCCTGGTGGTGCTCAGGGGACCCTAGGGGATGCTGGGAATCAAACCCGGGTTGGCCACGTGCAAGGCAAACGCCCTCCCCGCTGTGCTATCGCTCCAGCCCTGCATGTGTGAGTTTATACCCAGGCGCGGGTGTGAGCATGTGTATGTGTCTGCTCGGGCCCCGGATGGCTCATTTCCCTCAGTGCTCGCCTGAAGCCACGGGGCAGAGACCCGCTGAGGGCAGAGGGGCTGCTCTGGGCTCCCTCCACCGGGCGCCGACTCGAGCAGCTCCTGAAACTCACCCCGGGGCCTTCCCAGCCTGCCCCCACCACCTTCTTGGGGGCTTCACTGAGCATCAGTAATGGAGTTGGGGATGGTGCTCACGCCTGGGACAGGGGCCCAGCCCGTCATGAAGCCCCCCGGCCCCCCAACTCATCAGGGACCCCCTTGCTCAGGGACAGGAACCCAAATGGGGCAGGAGCAAATATTTATTTTTTACTGTACGAGGACAGACAGTCCCGCTGGGCCCTGCCTCAGTCTCCTCCCAGGGCTGTGCCACGCCCTCAGGGCATGACCTGGTCACCTCCCACAGAGCTGCCCCACCGACGGCCCTCAGGGTCACGGCTTCCACACCCCAGCTGATGCCTCGGCCCCACAACATACCCACGCGGCCACACAACATACCCACGCGGCCACACAACATGCCCTCGCGGCCACACAACATACCCACGCGGCCACACAACATGCCCACGCGGCCACACAACATGCCCACGCGGCCACACAACATGCCCACGCGGCCACACAACATACCCACGCGGCCGCTCAGGGAGGCAGCTTCCAGCTGGCACCAAGCCAGGGAGTGTTGAGTCAGGTGCAAGGAAGACCCAGCACCCAATACCAGGGTCTGTCCCTGCCCCCCTGCCCTGGCTGGCTTGTTCCCCGCCACCTGGTTTCAGGGCTCAGGTTCCCGCCAGAGCCCCAGGCCTGCAGGCAGGAGGCAGGCTCAGACGCAGAGGGCACTGGGCAACAGAGAGGAAGACAGAGACAGACACAGAGACAGAGACACAGAGAGACAGACACAGAGAGACAGAGACACAGAGATAGAGAGACAGAGGCAGAGACAGAGAGAGACAGAGGCAGAGAGAAAGACAGACACAGAGAGACAGAGACAGAGAAAGAGAGACAGAGACAGAGGCAGAGAGATAGAGACAGACACAGAGACAGAGACAGACACAGAGACAGAGAGAGACAGAGGCAGAGAGACAGAGACAGACGCAGAGACAGAGACAGACACAGAGACAGAGAGACAGAGGCAGAGAGACAGAGACAGACGCAGAGAGACAGAGAGAGACAGACACAGAGACACAGAGACAGAGACACAGAGACATAGAGACACAGCGAGACAGACACAGAGAGACAGAGACACAGAGATAGAAAGACAGAGGCAGAGACAGAGAGAGACAGCGGCAGAGAGACAGAGACAGACACAGAAAGAGACAAAGACAGAGACAGAGACACAGAGACAGAGAGACAGAGAAAAGAAGTGGCTGTCATACAGGCAGGCGTGGGGGCAGGAGGAAACCTGGGGACATTGGTGGTGGGAAGTGGGCACTGGTGAAGGGACGGGTGGGGGAACATGGCATGACAGATACTCTATCGTGAGCAGCTTTGTAACTGTGTGTCGCAATTTAAAAAATTGCGATTCAATTAAAAAAAACTGATTTAATATTTTTTTTAAAAAATTGGCTTTTCGGGGGCTGGAGCGATAGTCCAGCGGGGAGGGCGTTTGCCTTGCCCGCAGCTGACCTGGGTTCCACCCCCGGCATCCCATAGGGTCCCCCGAGCACCACCGGGTGTCATTCCTGAGTGCAGAGCCAGGAGGAACCCCTGAGCATGGCCAGGTGGAACCCAAAAAGCAAAAAAAAATTGGCTTTTGGGGTCACACCCAGTGATACTAGTGGTTCCTCCTGGCTCTGCACTCAGGAATGACACCCGGTGGTGCTCGGGGGACCACTGTAGGGGATGCTGGGGACTGAACCCGGGTTGGCCGCGTGCAAGGCCAATGCCCTCCCCGCTGGACTATTGCTCTGGCCTCAGTAAAAAGATGTTTTCAAGCGTTTTGTTTGCTGGTCTGCTGTGGAGCCGAGGTCTGGCCAAGCCCAGACGGCCCTGGCTGCGCTGCCCTTGGCATGGAGGGGACGAGGGACCCTCGAATTGCAACAGGCGCGGCGGGTGGGCACTGCCGCCTGAGGTCAGCCTCCAGGTCACCCGGTGTCCCAGCTGAACTTGGGGACAGCCTCGCTGTCCCCAAGTTAGGATCTGGCCTAGACTGGCCCAGACCAGCCGGGGCGGTTGGGTCACTCCAGAGCCCTGCGTGTGGATACTTGCCCGGCACAAACAGCTGGTGGCCGACCCAGTTCCTCTGTCCGACGGGGCCAATGTCTGGTCTTGGCCAGTGCTCGGGGAGGAGTCACGGGCAAGCTGAGACTCGTGCCCACCGGGGGGAACGTCCCACCTGGCAGCCTGAGTCTCTGGGTGACCTGCTGTGACCTTTGCCCTGCG
Organism: Sorex fumeus; assembly: GCF_029834395.1. NCBI lineage: Eukaryota > Metazoa > Chordata > Mammalia > Eulipotyphla > Soricidae > Sorex > Sorex fumeus. Next base: position 2,140,846 of record NW_026606210.1, read on the forward strand.
GTCTTTGTGCTCCACAAAGTGACCTGCTTGGGCCTTCCCCGGGTTTGTGCAGAGCTGAGCGGCGCCACCTAGCGGATCGTGGGGGGGAATATACTGTTTCCGGAAGAAGAGAGGAAGAAGAGAGAGAGGGAGAGAGAGGAAGGGAAAGAGAGAGGGAGAGAGGGGAGGAGAGGGAGGGGAGGGGAGGGGAGGGGCGGGTGCCTACTGTCTTCCTGCTGACCCACCTTGGTGCCCCCAAAGGTGCCAGGGGCAGGAGGGAGACCAAGTCCTTCTGTCCGGAGCCCCTGCACGTGTGGGTGTTGGGGTCCCTTGGCCTGACAAGGTGGGGTCTGGCTGCACCCAAGTTCCACTTTCTGTGTGTAGTGAGGAGACCTGTGTGACGGAGGGAGGGAAGGAGAGGAGAGGGGCTCGGGTAGGGGAGCGAGGAACAGAGATTCTGCACCGACACCCAGACTTCCGGCTGACGGTGCAGTCGCTGTGGGCACTGGCGGTGAGTCCCTGGGAAGGAAGGCTTTTTGGGCCACACCCGGCGATGCTCAGGGGTCCCTCCTGGCTCTGCACTCAGGAATCAATCCTGGCGGTGCTGGGGGACCATATGGGATGCTGGGAATCGAACCCGGGTTGGCCCGCGCTGTACGATCGCTCCAGCCCCTGGGTTCCATTTTTTCATTCAGGGGCCACATTCAGCAGTTTTCGGGGCTCACTCCCGGCAGTGCTGGGCGGGGGAACCGCTGGGGGTGCCGGGGATCGAGCCTGGACAGGCCACATACATGGCCAGCATCTCTTTCGTGCGACTCCCCAGCCCACGAGGCCTGTGTCTGACCAGGCCCTGTCCTTGGGCCTTGGCCCTGAGAGCGAAAGGCTAAATCGGTTTACAGAGGGACCCCCCTACCCCTGTCCAGGTCCCCAGGGATCTGAGCAGCTTCCTCTAGCCCTAGGGTGGTCCCACAGTATGTGAGACCCCTTGCATGCCCCCCCACGTCTCAGCCTGTCCTCAGTTGAAAGTTTGATCACCACCTCTGCGAGGGGGTGGGGGGAGCTGGGGTGCAGACTGGGGTCTCCGTGTCCGTGTGTAAGGTGGGTGGGGAGCACGGGGCCGGCTGAGCAGCAGCGGGGGGCGAGGGTGGAGGCCTCTGAGCAGCAGCGGGGGCCCTCTGCAGTCTGCAAGCACGGCCGAGGCCGGCTGACCGGCTGCCCAGTTGGGCAGGGCGCAGATGTGCAGGTCTGGGGCACCGGGCCATCGGATGCCAGTGCCTGTCCTTAGGGACTAGCGCCAGGAGACACGAGGTCCGCGGGTGGAACTCGGGCTGCAGCCGCGTCTAGAAATAGCCGCGGAGGGAGGGACGCCGGCCCTTTCCCCAGAGGGGGTCCGGCAGGACTCTGCAAGGGACTGGGCAGCGGGCGGGGCCGGCTGCGGGAGGCGGGGCTGGTCCCCTTAACCTGAGCTGCGCAGGGGGCGTGGCCTATCGCTGGAGCTGGGGCTGGTCCCTTTAATTTGAAGAACGTGGGGGCGTGGCCAGAGGCGGGAGGCGGGGCCATCGTTTTTATAAGCAGGAGCAGGGGGCGTGGCCTGTCGCAGGAGGTGGAGCTGGGTCCTTTAAAGTGCCGCGAAGGGGGCGTGGTCATATGTGGAAGGCGGGGCTGGGCCCCCTTAGAGTAAGGCGCACCGGAGGCGTGGCCTATTGCTGGAGGAGGGAGGAGAAAGAGGGGGAGGGCAGGACCCTTTAACGCAAGACGCGCAGGAGGCGTGGCCTACTGTAGGAGGTGGGCGTGGTCCCTCGACTTGCCGAACGGGGGGCGTGGCCTACTGCAGGAGGCGGGGCTGGCCCCTTTAACTGGCGGCACGGGGGCGTGGCCTACAGCAGGAGGCGGGGCTGGTCCTTTAATGTGAGGCGCGGGGGGCGTGGCCGGCGTGAGGAGGCGGGGCCGGGCCCTTCCTCGGGAGCGCGCAGGGGGCGTGGCCTGCCGAGGCCGTGGAGCCTGGGATTGGTAGAAAGGTTCCGAGATGCTATTTTTCTGCAGTTTTGGGGGGGCTTCACCCCAGGGCCTCAGCCGTGCAAGGCCAGTGCTTTATCCCCGAGCCCCTTCCCCGGGCCTGCGCTTGTAAGACCCCCCCGGGTCTTACAAGCCGGAGTAGCGAGCCGGGACAGTAGGAGGAAGGGGTCGCGGGGCTGCCTGGAGGTGGTCCCCCAGATAATTCTTCAGCGAATGCGGGGGCTCGAGGAGCTGGGAGGCTGCTGTGGCGCTCAGGAAGCGGTGGACGTGGAGAGGGCGGGGGAGGGACAGGGCCTCTCTGCCCCAGCTGGCGGCGGGACAGGCCCTTGCGTCGCGATGGGGCAATCACTGGGCGGCCGGAGCCCACGCCACGCGCCCCCGCCCCTCTGCTGACACTCCGGGGGTCGTCCCCCGCTTGACCTGCTCGGGATCCGGGGAAGGCTGCCACCCCACAGCTGTCCCCCAGGGGCACGGTGACAACGGGGTCTCTGGCCACGAGTTAAAGCAACCCCTGTCCACAACCCCACCCATGTGTACCCCCAGAGGGAGCTGGACGTGAGCTGGGCTGGACTGCTCACTCAGCGGCCTTGGGGGCTGGCAGGATGGGCCCCACTCTGGGAATCCCAGGGATTAGTGCCCATACACCGACCCTCGCTGTCCTTGGCCCTGGGAGCCTGTGCTAGGGTGAAAGTGGGGTCCTCACCCTGGACATGGGGACACCGTGTCCTCTGAATGGCCCCGCACTTGGGGCCTCCTCAGTATCCCCCGGTGGGGGGGAACGAGGCCCCAGCAGCCCCATTTTACATGTGGGTAAAACGACCAAGTGGGTGGCTGAAGTCTGCAGAGCTCCAGCTGTTCCCAGAGGACAGAACCAGCACCGGGGCGGGGGTGGTCCCAGGGAAAGGAAGCAGTGACCTTCCTAGACGTCTGGTCCCCAGGTTGGCCCACCTTGCACCTTTCCCAAGCCGAGGCTGAGGGGTGTTGGCTCAGCCCGGGTCCTTATACGCAAACTTCCTGTCCCTCTCCAGCTGGGTCAGGACTGACCCCAAGCAGGGTCTGTGGGACAGCGGTTCTGTCCACTGTCTGTGTAGAACCGGGGGACACAGGGACTCAGCCCAGTTCCAGTGCCTGCACTGACCACAAGCCCAGCTGCGGGTCCTGGGCAGGTGCCAACCTCACCAGAGTCCATTGTGCCCTCTGGAGCTGTCCACCTCTGGTGGCCAGGCTGGCCCAGGGCACCTGCAGCCAGGTCAGGAGAGAGCGCCCCAAGGTTGGGACTGGGAGTCCACATCGCGGGAAACTCACCTCAGCAGGAAGGGGACTCCTGGGAGGGGAAACTGACTGAGCTCCCCAGCACCCTTGCCGGGTCTCCACAAGGCCAGCAGAGGATGTCCAGTCATGGATGAGAGAAAATGAGGTGTCTGGCTCCTTCTCTCAAGACACCCAAATGCCCCAGGCTGCACCCAGGTGACACCGGTGATGCAATTTGGACATGGAGACAATGAGAGGAGTTGACTCCTGACATTTTATTAATACTTCAGATTGATTTCATTTTTGGCTTTGGGGCCCAGTTGGGCTCAGGGCTCACTCCTGGCTCACTCCTGGATCTCTCTTGGAAGAGCTCCGGGGACCATAGGGGACGCCAGGGATCGAATCTAGACCAGAAATGGGCACACAAGGCAAACGCCTGACAATCTTCTCAACCCTATTAAAACTTTCAGTATTTATTGCAAGTTGAAAAGATATTTTGAATAGGTTGGGTCAAATAAAATGCAGGATTAAATCATCGTATGTCTATGTTCTTACTATTTTAATGTGGCTTGGAAAAAAAAACACGTAGGTTTATTTCACAACTCTTTTTTGTTGTTGTTGTTGTTTTGGGGTCACACCCGGCGATGCACAGGGATGACTCCTGGCTTTGCACTCAGGAATTACTCAGGCGGTGCTCGGGGACCATACGGGATGCTGGGAATTGAACCTGCGTTGGCCGCGTGCAAGGCAAACGCCCTACCCGCTGTGCTATTACTCCAGTTCCTATTTCACAACTCTTATGGGGTGCGCTGTTTTAGACTTTAAACAAGAGGAAAAGAGGCCATCAGAGTAGGAAATGGAGGAAGAGGCCTTCATGAAAAGGCTTTGGGCAGTTAAGGGACTGGAAATGCCCCCAGGATAAATGAGGGCATAACCAGATGGCTAATGAAACCTGGTCACATTAATAGAGGTAGGGTGTCCTTACTGAAGGAGGTGGAAGTCAGTGCCATGGCTATGGGTTTCTGTGCAAGGTCTCCCCCATAGGTAGGGATTAGTGATCTGGAGCAGATTGGAGGACCACCTGGCAGTGGGCTGAGACAGCGGTCCGAGGCCCTGGGGACCTACTCCCGCTGAGTTGGTCGAGTCTGCACAGGCAGACCCAGCTGTGGAAGGATCTGGAAGATTCTGACTCAGCTGTGTCAAGGGTTCTCTCTTGGACAGGAAATTCCTCACCCACAGAGAGGATGGAGCAAGGCTGAGGGCCAGGGTGGAGGGCGGGGGTTAGATCCAGATGGGGTGTGTGACATTTTCTGGGTCTTCCCTGGACTTAGGCGGGACCAGAATCTTCTGTGGCCTCTGACCACACCCCCAGGCAGTGCCAGAGCCTGCCCTGGGCTGCCCGCCCACAGCTGCCCTACTATGCACTCATACACACACACACACACACACACACACACACACACACTCTCACACAAAAAGATGCTCATACAACACACACACAAACACTCATGCACACACTCATAAACACACGCACAAACATGCTCACAAAAACACACTCGTGCACACTCGCGCGCACACACAAACACATTCACATACACTCACACACCTAAACACACACATACACATAAGGGGGCAGATCTGGGGATGAGATATACACTCACACACGCTCGCATTCACACAAATACTCACGTACAATCACACATATACACTCACACTCACAAGCTCTCAAACACACACAATACACTCACAAATACGTAAATACACTCACACACATACACTCACAAACACACACATTCACACACAGACACTCACACATAGACACACATACATTCACACACAAGCTCACACACACTCCCAATACACTCCCAAGTACACTCAGGCACACACACTCACAAACACACACATTCACACACACATACACTCACACACGGACAAACATGCATTCACACACAAGCTCATAAACACACATACATATACTCACAACCATAACACTCACATACACTCACACACACACACACACACACACACACAGAGTGCACCTCGCCCAGAATCCACCTGGGGAAATCTCTCCGGTGGCGGTGCCTATACTTGACCCGCCTGAGACCCCGGGTTTGATCCTGGCACACTTGGCATAGCCCTGGGGGCCCCAGGACTGACCTGGGTCTTGGGGTTCGGAAGATCCGGTCACCCCGTATCTCAGAGCCTCCCTGGTGCCGGGCGCTCACCTCCCGATCCCCTCCCAGGACCCCGACACTCCTTTCAAGGCAGCACCCGCTAGCAGGGCACCCCAGGATGGCCGCGGCTCTGCTGACGTCACCCTCGCGGTCACACCTGCCGGACAGCAGGACAGAGCCTGTGGGCCTGAGACCACTCAGAGAAGGCAGCCGGCTGCCCCAGGGGGCCGGCCTGGGAGGGGGCATGGGCGCCAGCCCCCAGGGCCCTGAGGGGTGCCGAGAGCCCTCCCCGAGGGTAGAAGGACCCGGGGGCGCCCGCCCTGTCTAGAGCGGGGTTTGTGGGAGACCCAGGCGTTTCTGGGCGCCTGCCGCGGAGCAGCCTGGGCGGGTGGGGCGGGGAGGCAGCAGCTGCAGGGGTGAGAGGTGAGGCCTCCTGGAGGGAGGAGGGCAGAGGTGAGCCGGGGCAGGTCTCTGGGCTGCAGTCTAGGGAGCACGCGCTCCAGCCTGGGGCTCCCACGACCGACCGCACGTGTGGGCCTGGGGGGCCGGGGGGGGGTCGCAGGCAGCCGCCAAGGGCCCAGACCTGCCTCGGTGACTGTGCGTGAATCAGACGTTGAACCTCGCCAGGGGCTCCTGGCCGCGCCCGAGTCCCAGCAGCCGGGGCCGTGACTATGGAAAGTTCCAGTCTGGGCAGAGGAGCCTGCCGGAGACATGGGGGTCAGGGCGGGCGTGGGGGCTGCCCGCGCCACCCCGAGAGGTGGGAGCGGCTTGATTGTCAGGGTGCACCCGGGGGGCTGCCTGCTGAGTCCTGAGCTGGGGGCACCCCACGGGGTGCTGGCACACCCCCCCGGGCCCTGGGCTCCAGCACTGCGGCTGTGGGAGGCCTGGGCAGTCACCCAGCTATGCCCCTCCCCATCTGTGCTATCCCCCAGCCCCCCAGGACCCTCCAGACAGGCTCCTCGTGTGGGAGACGCATGGGGGTCCCCCCAGCCCCCCTCACCACGGCTTCCTCCCATGGCAGGAGGCGGAACCGTGCTCTGGTGGGCAGCGGAGGGGGCCAGGTTCTGGGTGCCCCTTGTGCCCACCCTGTGGAGGCTGCCCTGAACACACCAGGATCCCCCCCTTGAGGTTCTGAAGCTGTGCCCGGGCCCCCGGGGCTGCTTGTCGAAGGCCTGGCACCATCAAGGCCATCCCAAGCTCCCATGGGCAGGACACAGTGGACACAGCAGGGGCCTGGGCACAGTGGACACAGAGGGGACCCAGGTGTGGGTTTGCTAACCCGAGCCCCCGGGGTGCCATGTTGCCATGGTGCCCAGAGCCGCACCCACCGGGTCTCCCTGAGGAACCGCCGCTGATGTCGGTTACTCTTTGATCTCAGGAACTGTTTTCCATTCGGCTATTCTGTTCCCGCATGCGCCCCTTGCCCACCTTCGTCCTGGTCAGCAAACGTCTGTGGGTCCCGGGCCTGCTCCCTGCCACCCCCTTCACCACAGTGAACATGTTCTGTGTCCGGTTGATCCGTGGCAGCTGCCCTGCCCTGCTCTTTCAGGGACCCTCTGGAGCCGGGCCCCTCTCACTGGTTGAGCCGAGGCAGCATCAGGCGTGCCAGCCTCACTCGCAGCTTGGCCCCCCGCCAGCGGCTGGTCCCTCTTCTAGGCCACCAGGTGACGGTCCTTCCTCGCCCCCGAGGGCTCTTGCTTGCGGGGGCTGCACCTGGGGCGCCCCCAGCTTTGGTCCCTCCTTCTGGGGGGGGCTGCTTTCTGCACGGGGGTGTGTGCAGTTCCCTGGGGCACTGCTTTCTGCACGGGGGTGTGTGCGGTTCCCTGGGTGCTGTTTTCTGCACTGGGGTGTGTGCAGTTCCCTGGGGCACTGCTTTCTGCACGGGGGTGTGTGCGGTTTCCTGGGGCGCTGCTTTCTGCATGGGGGTGTGTGCAGTTCCCTGGAGTCTCACAGCCCCGCCCCCAGCCCCTGTTGGCGCATCCACCTTTCTGTAAAGCTCCCACTGGGGGATTCTGTGGTGGTGGGGGGGGGGCTTCTCACCGTGGAGGTGGGACCCTCCTGTCTGGGCAGGGTCGGGCCACTGTCTGGAGGTCGCGTCCATCTCACCGAGCGTCTGCGGCGTCCACAGGCAAGGCTGCGCTGGTAGCCGGCAGCCGGCAGCAGGACTTGCGCGCCAAGAACAGACTTTTGCCCAGGTTGAACTGTGACCGAGACGGTGTCCCTGCGCTCCTCAGCCGGGTCGCAGCTCCAGGACACAGTTTCCCATGGGGGCCGAAATGATCGAAGCTGCCACCCAGAGGCATGTGTGTGTGTGTGTGTGTGTGTGTGTGTGTGTGGCATGCAGGAGTATGTGTGCTCGTATGCATGTTTATACATGTGCATGTGTGTGTGTGTGCAAATTTGTGTGCGTGTCTGCGTGCATGTGTGAGCATGTGTGTCTGTGTTGAGAGGAACTTTTTTTTTTTTTTGCTTTTCGGGTCACACCTGGCGATGCTCAGGGGTTACTCCTGGCTTTGTACTCAGGATTCTCTCCTGGCAGTGCTCAGGGGACCCTATGGGATGCTGGGAATCGAACCCGGGTCGGCTGCGTGTGAGGCAAACGCCCTACCTGCTGAGAGAGGGACATTCTTGTTTTGTTCTATTTGGGGCACACCTGCTTGTGCTCAGGGTTTACTCCTGGCCCTGAGCTCATGAGTCAGTGCCCGAGGGGCTCAGGAGAACCTCTGGGGTACCAGGGATGAAAGTGGGTTAGCTTCGTCCTTGGAAGCCTTGGGGTGCGTGTGGCCCTTCAATGTCCCCGACTAGCAGGTGGGGGCAGGGGGCAGAGAGAGGCAGTGGCCGGTGCCCAGTCTCCGTGGGGGGTGCATGGCCCGCGCTGCTCACAGGGCCGGCCTGTGGGGCTGAGTCAGAGGCCCAAGTGCTGGCCCGGTGGGGGCGGGGGCCGTGGGTGGCCACCAACGGGTCCAGCCAGGTCGACTCCTCTCTGCCCAGCTGGGGTGAGCGGTGTGGCCACTGGACACCTGGCTCCCTCTTGCCTGTGCCTCTTTCTAGCTGCCCTCTGGCCTCCTGCTGGGCTGTGTCCACCCGGGTCTCCTGAGTGTCCTTTGACTTCCGCTGGTGCCAGCCGGGGCTGCCTCCTCTTCCTTCCCTGCCCACGCACAACCAGCCGCACCCAGGGTCAGCCAGGGACATTCTCTTACACCCGCTCCCGCCTTCCTGCTCTCCCTCCCTCCCTCGGTCTCTCCCTCTCCCTCCTCGCTCCCTCTTCCCCTTCTCTCTCTCTCTCTCCCTCTCCAGATCATTAGGTGCAGACACCAGTCACTGATTACTAAATAGTTCTTAATTTTCCATCTTCCTTCCTTCCTTTTCTCCTTCCTTCCTTCCTCCCTCCCTCCCTCCCTCCCTTCCTTCCTTCCTTCCTTCCTTCCTAGGGGGTCCCACACCCTGCAGTGTTCGGGGCTTACTCCTAGCTCTGTGCTCATGGATCCTACGCGGGAGGGGCCCATGTGTGGTGCTGGGGGCTCGAATCTCCCCGACCTTAAGACCCTCCACTTAGTCACACCTGCAAAGGCCCTTTTGTTCCCGCGACCTGTTCTCCCAGGGCCAAACCCTGCACCCCCTTCCCTCTGACACTCGTTGGGCATTTGCGAGCCTGTGTGAGCGGCCCGTGACTGCCTGGGCTGTTCAGCCGTGGGCACCTGCACTCTGCCAGGGCCTCTGACGAAACCCCTGCCCACGGCCTCCTGCAGACGGATCATAAGGGGGAGTGTTGTTTTTGCCATGTGTATTCTTTTGTGATTATTTCCTTTGCCTTTTGAGTCACCTCCCAACGTTTCTTAGAAGCTTTCCCGGGGTTAGTGTTCAGGGCGGCTGGCGGTGGAGGTCAGCGGTCAGCTCAGTGCCTGCCCCACGCGGGGGCACCAGTTGCCGACCTGTTGACTCCTGGCCTCTCCCTCCCGCTGTCTCCGTGGCCTTGAGAGTCCCACGGGCACCACCCCGGAGGTCTGTGCTCCTTGAGGCCTTCACACCGGAAGTGGCTCTCCAAAGCCCCCGGTAGCCGGTCAGCTGGTCCTATCCGGCTGGAGATACAGTGCAGCGGCCAGGACCCGGGTTCGATTCCCCAGCATCACTGCGTTAAGTTCCCCCAAGCACTGTCTGCGGTGACCCCCGGGCATAGCCAGGATGAGCGCTGAGCAGAGCGGGGTGCTGTCCACCGGGGTGAGGTCCTCACTGCCCGCACTGTGTGTCCTGGGAAATGATGCCCGCGGGTGGTTACTCCACATGCCTGAAGGGGCTGCAGAGACGCGAGAGCCTGGGCTACCGATGGGGGTGTCCGGGTTGCCCACCTCCCCTCGCCCCCAGAGCAGCCAGGCTTCCGCTGCCTCAGTGTCCTCCTCTGCGGGCGGGCCGGGGCCTGCCTCTGGAGCGCACCTGGCACCCACCTGGGGGAGGTGTGGCTGTGCCCCGGGAGCCCGATTGGCCGGGGCGGGCTGGCCCGGCCCCGGGGGCGGGCGGGCCGGGGCCCTAGGACCAGGCTGGCCCGGGCCGGGGCTCAGAGCGCCGCGTCCGGTCCCTGCCATGCGCGCCTTCCAGGAGCCGGGCAGCTGGAGCCTGTCGTTCGTGGGCGCGGGGTTCCTGGGGCTCTACCACGTGGGCGCGTGCCAGTGCCTGCAGGAGCGCGCCCCGGAGCTGCTCCGCGGCGCCCGGCGCCTCTACGGCTCGTCCTCGGGCGCGCTCAACGCCGTGTCGTTGGTCTGTGGCAAGTCGGCGGGTGCGTGGGGCTGCGGGGCGGGCTGGGGGTCGTTGGGCGCCGCGTCCTGCGCCCTGACCGCCCCGGGAGCAGGCGGCGCGCACCCTTGAGCGCGCGCGCAGGTGCGCGCAGGTGCGCGCCGCCTCGGGGGACCCTGCCGCAGCCCCCCGTCACCACCCTCCCCTGCAGAGTTTTGCTGCGAGCGGCTGCTGGGCCTGGTGAAGGAGGTGGAGCGGCTGAGCCTGGGCATCCTGCACCCCGCCTTCTGGCCCGTGGAGCACATCCGCCGGGAGCTGGAGCACCACCTGCCCGCCGACGTGCACATCCGAGCCTCCGAGCGCCTGGGCATCTCGCTCACACCGCTGGCCCGACGGCCAGAACTGCATCATCACCCACTTTGCCAGCCGGGAGGAGGTCATCCAGGTGAGGGGCCTGTCCGCTGCCGGCCCCCCAACCCAGCCCCCCCAGAGCCGGGCCTGTTGATGGGCATCCCCGTGGACCGCCCCCCACGCCCGCCCGTCCCCAGAGCAGCCAGGCTTCCAGCTGTCGGCTCTGGGCACCCGTCCATCTGCGGTGGCGGGGCAGGTGGGGGGACCCTGGAGAAGCCGCTCTCTTCCAGCTGGGTGCCAACCCCGTCCCCCAGTGCTCGGGAAGGGCAGGTGGGGGGACCCTGGAGAAGCCGCTCTCTTCCAGCTGGGGTGCCAACCCCGTCCCCCAGTGCTCGGGAAGGGCAGGTGGGGGGACCCTGGAGAAGCCGCTCTCTTCCAGCTGGGTGCCAACCCCGTCCCCCAGTGCTCGGGAAGGGCAGGTGGGGGGGACCCTGGAGAAGCCGCTCTCTTCCAGCTGGGGTGCCAACCCCGTCCCCCAGTGCTCGGGAAGGGCAGGTGGGGGGACCCTGGAGAAGCCGCTCTCTTCCAGCTGGGGTGCCAACCCCGTCCCCCAGTGCTCGGGAAGGGCAGGTGGGGGGACCCTGGAGAAGCCGCTCTCTTCCAGCTGGGTGCCAACCCCGTCCCCCAGTGCTCGGGAAGGGCAGGTGGGGGGACCCTGGAGAAGCCGCTCTCTTCCAGCTGGGTGCCAACCCCGTCCCCCAGTGCTCGGGACACTGCTTCATTTTCTCTGGTTTTGGGGCCACCCCTGGCGGTGCTCAGGGGACCACAGGCGGGGCTGGGGTCCAAACTGGGCTGAGCTGCATGCAAGACCCTCACCCCCTGTCCTATCCAGCTCCCCCCTTTTGGGTCCCACCCGGCGGTGCTCGGGGGACCCTATGGGATGCCAGGGATCGAACCCAGTTGGCAGCGTGCAAGGCCAACGCCCTCCCTGCTGGGCTATCTCTCCCGCGCTAGCCAGGCCCCTTTTGTAAAATAAAACTGGGGTCCTCCTCCAGGGCCCTGGGACCTGGCTCTCAGCCTCTGGGCTGTACCCCCAGGCCCTCTGGGCACTTGGGGGGGTCGCAGGGCAGTACTCAGTATCTGTTAGGTATCAGGTGCCATTCCAGACCCTGAACCTGTACGAGGAGCGGCATAGGCACCCATCCTGGCCTTCTAGATGCTTCCATCCTAGGGCCGGGGTGCAGATAACAACCACACCTGCCGGGATAAATGCTCAGTCCGGCTAGGGACCAATTGACGGCCACAGCAGAGCGCCAGGGGCTGGGGAGGGGGGCGGGGCCTGGCAAGGGGCGGGGCCTGGCGGACGGGGGCGTGGTCTGCGCGGGGCGGGGCCCGGATAGTGGGCGTGGTCTTAATGGGCGGTGCCTGCCAGGGAGGGAGGGGCCTGTATGGGGGCGTGGTCTGAGGTGCTGGCCAGTCCCTTGCTCAGGGCTGGTCCCCCGGCTCCCGCGAGGCCACTGCCCTGCACAGTGGACTGCGGTGATTTGTCCACCCGTGCGGGGAGCAGGGTCCTCTCCCTGCCCCTCCTAAATCAGGGTGCAGGCCAGTCCCCGCGGGTCCCCGCGGCCCTGGAGCCCAGCGTCCAGTTGGACGAGTTTGCTGGAGACCTTTGGCAGCGTGGCACGCTGAGGCTTGTCCCAGCTGCGCTAACTGGAGTCGCTGGTGGGTGGAGGACGATCCACCCCAGCCCGCGGGGAGGGCCGGGCTTACTACATCAGGGGACCCTCGGACGGTGACCCTGTGGGCAGTGACCACGCCAAGGGGCAGGCCTGACGCTGGGCGCCTGTGTCCAGGAAGCTTGCGGAGCTACAGGTGGCCTCTTGGCCAGGGCACCTGGTGGGGGGCGAGGGGGACAGCCCCAGGCAGCGACTGTCTGCCGGGCGACAGTCTGTGCCGTCCGGGTGGGACGGCAGGGCCCAGGCTCTCGGCCCTTCTTGCTGTGAGCCTGGACGGGCACTCGGGATCCGGCAGGCAGGCCGGGGCCTCATGGCCTGTCCCCTGTCCCCCAGGCCCTCATCTGTACCTTGTACGTCCCTTTCTACTGCGGGGTGATTCCAGCCGAGTTCCGAGGGGAGGTAAGAGGACCTGGGAAGCCCCAGCTGGGGCGGGTGCGCGGGGTGTGGGGGGTCCCTGTTCCTGGGATGGGGGTCTGGGGGCGCATTGGCCCCCCCGAGCTGGCTCCTCCCCTCCACCCCCGCAGCGCTACTTTGACGGGGCTCTGAGCAACAACCTGCCCTATTCGGACTGTGGCCGCACCATCACTGTGTCCCCCTTCTCCGGCACCGTGGACATCTGCCCGCAGAGCCTCTCAGCCAGCATGCACGAGTTCCAGGCCTTCCAGGCCTGCTTCCAGATCTCCTCCAGGAATGTCGAGCGGGGCATCCACGCCCTCCTGCCCCCTAGCCCGGAGGTAGGGGCGGCCCCGGCGGGTTCCCGGGAGGGGGTCTGGGGTCTCCGAGCTGTGGGGGGGCTCTGAGGGTGCAGGCAGGGCGGGGTGGGCTTCTTGTGCTCCTGTGTCGGCAGGTGGTGGCCGACTGCTGCCGGCAAGGCTATCTCGACGCTCTGAGGTTCCTGGAGAGACGTGGTAGGTGGTGCTGCTGTCTCGGGGGGTGGGGGGGTTGGTGGGGGGTCCTCAGCCCGCTCCTCCTCTCCTCCACGTCTGCTCTGTGCACGGCTTGAGAGCCAGAGAGGAGTCATATGGGGGATGTTCGGGGCTGTGGGGGTCCTGCGGGCACTAGGTTCAGCTTGGGAGGGTGGTACAGGCCAGGAGGCCTTCCTGGAGGAGGCGACTGATATGCAGGCTTTCACCTAGTCATGGAAACTCTGGATGCCAGAAAGAAAGATTGTTCTAGAGAGAAGGGAGAAGAGAAGAGCAGAGTCAGGGGACTGAGGCCAGGGGCGCGCGCGCGCGCGCGTGTGTGTGTGTGTGTGTGTGTGTGTGAGAGAGAGAGAGAGAGAAAGAGAGAGACAGAGAGAGACAGAGACAGAGAGACAGACAAAGACAGAGAGAGGCGGGGAGAGAGAGAAAGGGTGGTGTGAGGATGGGAGTGTGAAGTGTGGGTGGATTTGAGCGAGAGTGTGAGCAGGTACGTATGAAAGTGTGGGTGAGTGTGAGTGCACGTGAGTAGGTGTGGGTGAGTGTGAGGGATTGTCAGTGGGTGTGTCAGTGTGAACGGAGTGGGTGTGAGCGTGTGAGTGGGTGTGAGTGTGAGTAGGTGTGAGTGGGTGTGAGTATGAGTGTGTGTGTGAGTGTGAGTGTGAGTGTGAGTGAGCGCGCGTGAGGGGGCAGCGGGTAGCCCCGTCCCAGGAGCTGCAGCCGAGCGTGGCCCTCCCCACGCAGGTCTCACCAAGGAGCCGGTGCTGTGGACCCTGGTGTGTGCGGAGCCCCCGGCCCCGGCTGAGGGGACCCCAGACCCGACGACCGGCCTGTGCATTGACTGGACGGTGCCCAGCGTGTGGGTGTCGGACGTGCCCGACTTCCAGAAACTGTCCCCGAAGCTGGAGGCTGGTACTGCCCTTGGCGCCCCCGAGGGGGCAGGGCGGGGCAGGGCGGGCAGGGTCTCCGCGGGTCTCCTCGGGTCTCTGGGCCTGGGGGCCTGTGAGGCCCGAGGGCCCAGGAAAGCCTGGCCGGTGCCCACAGAGCCGGGAAGGTCTCAGGGAGGCGCGCTGGGGGCTTCTGCGCAGACAATGGGCAGAAACCCTGCACAGAGAGGTTGAGTGACTGGCCCCAGGCTGCTCAGCGACCCCGAAGAGAGAAGACGAGGGTTGAACGTGGGGTTGAAAAAATCACCCTGGTCTCTGCAGCCGCTGGGGGCCACCAGGGAGTGGCATCTCGGGCCTGGTCCCCTGACTCCTCTCACTGGCCCTCTGGGGGACCCTGCGTCCTGGGGCCCCACTGGCCCCCACTGACCAGAGCAGGTCACTGAGGCGCTCGGGAGGGAGGGGCTCTCCGCACTCGTGCCTGGAACCCTCCAGAACCTTCCAGAACCTTCCAGAACCGGCCTGTGCAGAGGCAGCTGGGCTGCGGAGGCTGAGCGGGGGGTCTGGCTCCGCCCCGGCCCTGGGTCTCCCCATGGGGGTGGGCAGCGAGGGGGCGGGGGGGGGAGTCTGGCACGGCGTCTCTCCCCAGCGCTGCAGAAAGCCTGCAGGCGGGACCCCGCGCCCTGGGCCCGCTTCTGCCGCTCGGTGCCCGGGCAGGCGCTCACCTACCTGCTGCTACCGTACACGCTGCCGCTGCAGTACATCTACTTCCGGGGCAAAAGGTGAGGGCCCCGGGGTCGGGGAAGGCTGGTGGTCTTGGGGGTGCCCGAGGTGCCCCACGGGCGGCCCACGGCGGGGGGGGACGACACAGAGTGGGAGGGCCCGGCCGCTGGGCCCAGAGTCTCGGGGGTCCGGGTTGGGGAAGGTCGATGCCCCCCACCCCGAGCCCACCCTGTCCTGTCAGCAGCTAACTCCGGCCTGGGGCGCCGGGTGGGCTGGGCAGCTCACTCACCCCGTCTCGGGGCTGCGCCTGGCCGGAGACCCGGGAAACGGTCCTGGCCAGCCCCGCCTGTGCCCTCCAAACGCAGCACGGCATCCCACGGCCTTGGCCGCAGCTCTCCCTGCCCATACCTGGAAAGGTCACGAGCTGGCACAGCTCAGACCAGGTGCTCCCAGGTCAGGGAAGGCTGCCTGGAGGAAGCAGCTTCTGAGCTGGAGCTGGAAGGATGGGGAAGGGGACAGCAGGCAAAGAGGCGGGGCAGGGGTGGGGAAGGATTTCCTCTTCCCTGGGTGGAAGCTGCATGTGCAAAGGACCTGGGGCAGCTAGAGGGAGGGAATGGGAGCTGCATGTGCAAAGGGCCTGGGGTGGCTAGAAGGAGGGAGCAAGGCTCATTGGAGGAACAGAAAGGAAAAGGGAAGCCCAGTATGACCGGGTCCTCACATCACCCTGGGTCCGGGCTCTGTGAGGCAGGGAGCCTGGCAGGGGCTAGGCACGTGGGGCTCAGTGTTAAGGAAGAGCTTCTGCATAGCACGGGGACTGAGTTCCATCCCTGGCACCACAGAAAAAAAATTTATTTATTTAACTATTTATTTTTTTGCTTTTTGGGTCACACCCGGCGATGCTCAGGGGTTCCTCCTGGCTCTGCACTCAGGAATCACTCCTGGCAGTGCTCAGGGGACCCTATGGGATGCTGGGAATCGAACCCGGGTTGGCCGCGTGCAAGGCAAATGGCCCTACCCACTGTGCTATCTCTCCAGCCCCGAAAAAAAAATTTAAATAAAAAAAAATCTCTGAAAGCTGCATCCCAGGGGCTGGGGCATTAGTGCAGTGAGCCAAAGGGCACCTGCCTTACAGAGCCAAGCTGCGTCCCCAAGCCCACCAGGAGTGACCCTTGAGCCCAGAGCCAGGAGTCAGCCCTGAGCATCGCCGGGTGTGGCCCCCCAAAATAACAACAAATGTTTTGTTTTTTCTTTTTGGGTCACACCCAGTGATGCTCAGGGCTGACGCCTGGCTCTGGGCTCAGGAATCACTCCTGGCGGTGCTCGGGGGACCTGTCTGGGATGCCGGGGATCGAACCCAGGTCGGCCGAGTGCTAGGCAAACGCCTTTTCCCGCTGTGCTCTTGCTCTGGCCCGAGACCTCTTTTTTGTTTTCTTTTTGGGTCCCAACCAGCGATGCACAGGGGCCATTCCTGGCTCTGCCCTCAGGAATCACTCCTGGCTGTGCTCGGGGGACCCTATGGGATGCTGGGAATCGAACCCGGGTCGGGCCGCATGTAAGGCAAACATCCTACCCGCTGTGCCTTCGAGACCTCTCTTAAAGCTACACCCAGGGCTGGAGTGATGGTGCAGTGGCAGGACCCCGCCCTGCACGTGGCTGTCCTGGGCCCTATCCCGGGCACCTGTCACCCCGAGCACTGTGGGCTGTGTCCAGACCAGCGGGCGTTAGGCTCCAGCCCTGGCCAGCTGTGCTCAGAGGCCAGGGCCGTGGGGCGGGGCTGACCCTGTGCCCTGCGGGCAGGAAGTTCAGGTGAGACGCAGCACAGAGTGGGGGGAGAGGGGAGACCCCTCAGCAAGCAGGAACGGGTGCCCAGGAAGGGCCGTGGGGGGGTGGGGCTACTCGCCCTCCTGTGCTCCCCTCAGGAGGCCCCCGCCCCCCGTGGCTCAACCTCAATGTCCCTCCCCCCCAGGCTGGTATTGTGGCTGCCGCAGATGCCCACTGACCTGCGCTGGATCCAGGACCAGCTCCGGAGCGCGGCCGCCCTGGCCTGCACCCAGATGAAGAAACAGCTGCTCGGCCCGGCCAGGTGAGCGGACGCAAGGGGCTGCGGGCACCTCGGCCAGCTGGGCAGCGGCCCTAGGTCAGTACTGGCCCCCTGCCCACCCACGGAGGCCGGCGCTGCCCCTGCTGGACTAGAGAGCCTGCCGCCGGATGGAGCCTTCCTGCTCAGACACGCCCACCAAGATGCCTCCCTAGCCTGGGCGGGGTCTGGTGCATCCCCCCTGACCTGTGCGGGGTCCGACATCCCCCCCAGACGCTCCCCCTGCCCTGTGCGGGGTCTGACACCCCCCAGATGCCCCCTGCCCTGTGCGGGTCTGGGCTGGGGCTGACTGTCCTCCTCTCTGGTCAGCGCTGTCCTATCCACCCCTGGGGCTTTTCCAAGGAAGTCTGCCCAATGCTCTTGGGGTGGGTACCCTAGAACTTTCTACCTCTCCTCCGCGAAGCCGTTGAAGGATCAGGAAGGGGGAATTAGGGCAGCGGGCACCTCAGCCCAGCTCTGAACCCGCTCACGGCGTCTGCGTCCTCCCCAGCCTGCCAGCTGCTGGTCCTCTCCTGCCCGGGTCAGCCCCCGCCGGGGACCACCTGGGCAGGAATGGAGAGACGGGCCTCAGGCCTGCCCGGCTGTGACTGGCTCAGTGGCCCGGCCCGGCCCGGCCCGAGCGTGGCCGACACCTCTCCCAGGTCCCCCTGCTCATCCTCTCCACCTGCGGCTGGGGTCCCCTGGCAAGGGGCTTCTGTCTCAGGCAGGGACCCGGCTACTGTCCCTGTGGGCCATCTCATGGAGAAATCCGGGAGCAGACGTGGGCACACAGGGCAGGCTGTGGACAGCCTCAGGGGGCTGCAGCAGGGAGCTGGGGGTGGGGTCCTCCCCGCAGCCTCTCTCTGTCCTGCACGAGCTCTCAGGGGCCACCCCCACTCCGTCATCTTCTGGCCTCCCATTGGGTCGGGCCCGCAGGACACCCTGACGATGTGGGGTAGAGGTTTTGAAATGCCAGAACCCCAAGTGCGTGTGCTTCCACTGGGAGCACCCAAGCCCTCACATGGCCCCTCTCCTCCCCTCCCCTCTCAGCCCCCCACTCTCTGGGCCCGGAATGGGGGGGCTTCCGGGCCCGTCACTGTATTTCTTGTTCTCAGAGCAGAGCCTCTCACCGAACCCCCGGGAGGCCTTTGGGAGGGGTGGGGTGGAGAGAAAGGGGCGCCGGGAATAACAACCAGCTGCCCACAAGGGGGGTCCGCCCCTCCCTTCCACCCTGTGCATCCTGACCTCGAATCCGGTCATGTCCACCAGCAGGACTCTCGTTGGTGCCCGAAAATCATAACTAACTGCTTTCTGGTGGGATGAGTCGGCGAAGAAAAGGTTTCCAGCCAGTTCTTGCATCTTTAGCGGCGATGATGAACCACTGATGAATGAAACGAGAGGATCCACGAGACTTCCAGAATCTGGAGAGGGGTGGGTGGGAGGGTGTCGACGGAACTGACGTGGCAGTGCTTGATTGTGGGTGATTTCCCTGCATTCCTCCTCCGAAGTTTGTATAGGTTCAGTTTTCCTTAATAAAGACGCAGGACACGCACACAAAAAGGAAACCAGGATGGAACTTTTATTTTATTTATTTATTTAGGGACGATGACACAGTGGGTAGGGCGTTTGCCTTGCACGTGGCCAACCCAGGTTCGATTCCTCTGTCCCTCTCGGGGAGCCCGGCAAGCTCCCGAGAGTATTCCGCCCACACGGCAGAGCCTGGCAAGCTCCCCGTGACGTATTCGATATGCCAAGAACAGTAACAACAAGTTTCACAATGGAGATGTTACTGGTGCCCGCTCAAGCAAATCGATGAACAATGGGAGGACAGTGCTACAGTGCTATTTATTTTATTTATTTATTTACTTTTTGCTTTTTGGGTCACACCTGGCAATGCACAGGGGTTCCTCCTGGCTCTGCACTCAGGAGTTACTCCTGGCGCTGCTCAGGGGACCCTATGGGATGCTGGGAATCGAACCTGGGTCGACCGCGTGCAAAGCCAACGCCCTACCTACAAACGTGCTATCTCTCAAGCCCCCGATATATTTTGTATTGCTTGCAGGATGGGACTTTCAAGCAGGGGATGGGTGTCCCGGTGGTTCTGGGTGATTCTGGTTCTGTGGGCATCAGTCTCCGGTGCGCTGAGTGTTTTCAGCACCACGGACAGCGACCCACATTTCCCGGAGCTGCTCTGGGAGCTTCTGGCTGGAAGATTGTGTGGGCGCCTTTCTTCTCCCTAGCATGAAAGCCACCCAGGGCTGACACCCCTCAGAGAGTGATGAGATTCCTCAGACACTCCGTCCCCCAGCCCCGTGCCCCACCCCAGCGGCCCTGAGGGCTTACTCCCAGGCTCTCTGTTCAGGAATTCCTCCTGGCAGGGCTTGGGGAACCATAAGGGGTCCCTGGGATTGAACCCTGGTGGGTCACGGCCACGGCTAATGCCCTGCCTGGTATAATAAGGCTACAGTTCAGAGTTAGTAGCTGTTTTGGGCAGTTTCCTTGGGATTCTCTAGAAAAGGATTTTCCCCAGGTGTTCATTCAGAAGGAAAAAAAAACAAAACAAAAACAACTATGGAAAAGTTATATGAAGGAACCAGAGTGATCGTACAGCATGTTGGGCATTTGTCTTGGACACGGCTGACCTGGGTTTGTTTCCTGTCACCCCATATGGTCCTCCAAGCCCCCACGAATGATTCCAGAACCCGGGGTAAACTCTGAGTACCACCGAATGTGGCCTCAAAATTTAAAAAGATGTTACAAGTAATACAACTGTAAAGAAATCCCCACTCCCCCCCAAAAAAAATCCATCTTCTAGTTCCCCAAATATGGGAACTGAAAAAGAAATTTAAATAATGCCGTTTGCAACCACACCCCCTAAAGCAGGATTAATCTAAGAAAATTACAGGCAAGATTTGAAGAGTGAAAGCTACAAAACACTCCTGTTTTGTGTAACAGGGAATTAAATTTGCTAGTCTGCCTCCCTGAAAATAGACTGTCTTTCTTGGATTACGGGGTAGGAGCCCTGAGATTAATCTCAAGATTCTTTTTTTGGGGGTCACACCTGGTAGTGCCCAGGGGTTACTCCCGGCTCTGCACTCAGGAATTACTCCTGGTGGTGCTCAGGGGACCCTATGGGATGCTGGGAATCGAACCCGGGTCGGCTGTGTGCAAGGCAAACGCCCTACCTGCTGTGCTATCACTCTGGCCCTGTTCCCGTTTTCCACTGGAAAGTTTACTTAGCGAGTTGCACAGATAATTTTTTTTAATCCTCTCTGTGTAGGAGACGGGCAGTTATTTGAATAGATCAGTTTATTCTATTCTGCTGTCATGGGTCTGGCTCGTGTCCCACGTGGGTCCGCAAGGCACAGACTGTTTTTGATTTAGCTGAAATGCAAACTCCGGTGTCCTTTCCGACCTATCCCCATAACTAAAAAAAGACTTTTAATGTTATTTATTTATTTAATTATTTAATTTTGGCGGGGGGGGGGGGAACATAGCTGGTGGCTGACTCCTCACTCTGTGCTCAGGAATGACTCCTGGCTAGGGTTTCGGGGACACCTGGGATGCCGGGGATCGAACCCGGGTTGGCCTCGAGTGAGGCAGGTGCCCTACCTGCTGTGCTATCACTCCAACCCCAACAACAACAACAATTTAAGCTTCTCTTGTGCGTTCTTTGCTTGACCCTGGAGTTGGTCTTTCTCCAAGAACCCCCAATTTCTTTGAGTGGAAAAGGATTCCGAGGCCCATACTGGGTGTGTCCAGGATTACTGGAACCCAGTGTGTAAAGTCTCATCCGCAGAGATAAGAAACAGACCATTAAAAAAAGCTGCTTTCCGGCCCATACCTCCGCGGGCAGCAGCAGAGCTGAGAGCCTGCCGGGGAGCCGCATCTGAAGCCTCAGCGCCGCTGCCTGGTGCCAGGACCCAGTTGTTCTCAGTAATATCCCTGGCCGCCAGCCTGCAGCGCCCGGCGTCTCCTCCCTCGCCGATGGCCCTCGGGCGGGGGTGGGCAGATACCCGCCCCTCGCCCCCTCCGTCAGCACCCAGGCCTGGAGCCCACCAGTCCCTCAGCGAACAGAGCCGGGCTTGGTGCCCTCCCTCCCCAGAACGCCGCTCCGAGGGGCGCCCGAATCCGCCTTAGACCTCGGTTGCTCCCAAGCGGGGCCGGCCTGAGAGAAACCTTAATTGTGCATTGATTTGACTTCTGGGCCACACCCGGAGGTGCCCAGGGATGCTCTTGGCAGGGCTCCGGGGAGCCTGTGGGATGCCCAGGATGGAATCCGGATGGGCCAGGCGCAAGTCAAGTGCCCCATCCTCCTGCACCGGGGCTCTGGCCCCAGAAACACCAGATTTGGGATGGGAAATGCAGATTTGGGGGAAAGCGCGCGCCTCGAGAGGTCGGGGCTGGGCCCTGGCGTTGCTGGGGCCATCCGGGTGCACATTCTCCCGAGCTCCCCAAGCGGGTTTTTTGCAAAGGGGCCAGGGGAGCCCGGACTGAGGGGAGTCAGGGGCGCCCAGGGAGCCGAGCTCCGCGCGGGGACGAATCCGGAAAGGTGCCGCTCCCCCGGGGGCGGGCGGGGACCCGGGAACGCAGGCGCGGCGCGCGCGCGCGCGGGGGCCCCGGGAGGCCCGTGACGTCACGGGGCGGCGGCGCGGGGCGGGGCCATGACGTCACGCCCGGCGGGCGGCGCCGTGACGTCACGCCTGCGGAGC
Source organism: Sorex fumeus (assembly GCF_029834395.1). NCBI lineage: Eukaryota > Metazoa > Chordata > Mammalia > Eulipotyphla > Soricidae > Sorex > Sorex fumeus. The sequence continues at coordinate 2,162,397 of NW_026606210.1, forward strand.
CGCCGCGCGGCGTGCGGGGCGCGGGGCGCGGGGCGCGGGGCGCGGGCGCGGACGGGCCGGAGCGGGCGGGCGGCATGGCGGAGAGCGAGGCCGAGACGCCCAGCACGCCGGGCGAGTTCGAGAGCAAATACTTCGAGTTCCACGGCGTGCGGCTGCCGCCCTTCTGCCGCGGGAAGATGGAGGAGATCGCCAACTTCCCGGTGCGGCCCAGCGACGTGTGGATCGTCACCTACCCCAAGTCCGGTGAGCGCCGCGCCGCCCCGCCCGCGTAGACGCGGCGCCCCCGCCCGCGTAGACGCGACACCGGCCCGCGTAGACGCGACCCCCGCCCGCGTAGACGCGGCGCCCGCCCGCGTAGACGCGACCTCCCCGCCCGCATAGACGCGACCCCCCCGCCCGCGTAGACGCGACCTCCACGCCTGCATAGACGCGACCTCCCCGCCCGCATAGACGCGACCCCCCCCCGCCCGCGTAGACGCGACCCCCCGGCCCGCGTGGACGCGACCTCCCCACCTGCATAGACGCGAACCTCCCCGCCCGCGTAGACGCGACCCCTCGTCCGTGTAGACGCGACCCCTTCCCCCTCCCCAGCACGCGTAGACGCGACCCCTTCTCCCCCGCGCCCGCATAGACGCGGCACCCGTGCCCGGCGGGGTGGGGGCGGGGGGTCGCCCTCGCCCTCGCCGCCCGCCCACCCGGTGCCCGCCGCAGCGGGGGCGGCGCGCGTTCGGGGCAATCCAGGCCTTTGGAGACGCGCGCGCGCGCGCGCGCACGCTGGTTCCCTGCTGGACAGCGCCCGGCGCGGATCTCCTCCGGAGCCTCCGGGGCCCGACTGTCCGGCGGCGGGCTGTGTGACCTTGGGCACTCACTCAGCCTCTCTGGTTCCGGACCCGCGCGGCCCCCGGGAAGGGGCTGTGTCCAGCCCCGGTTCCTGCCCGGGCCCGGGTGCGGGGGAGGGGTGCCTGGCCGCAGGGCCCGGGCGGGGGGTCAGGCCGGGAGGTGGGGGTCAGGGGGAAGGCGGGGTGCAGCCCCCACGCCCGGGCATCGGGGCTCGCGGGGAAGTGGCCCGGCCAAGGTCACTCAGCCCGCGCGGGCCGGGAGCGCGGGTGGGCACTGCCCCCACTGCTGGCCGCAGACTGGGCCGAGGGGAGCCCGGGCAGCTGCCCTCTGGCCCTCTGGACCCCGCAGCCCGGGCTGTGGTCAGAGCCGGTGCCGGACCCGGCGGGAAGTTTGGGGGCGCCCTGCCCGCGGCTGGCAGGGGAAGGGGAGCTTGGCCCCGTGCGCGCCCCCGGGACGCAGAGGGGCGCAGGGACCCCACGCCCAGGGCACCCTGGGGATGTCCGCGCTGCCCGTGTCGCTCTGGAAGAGAATCTGCAGGTGGCTGGGCTGAAGGTGGGGGTGCGGGGAGGGGCTGTCACACCTGTGAGCACACGGGGCGGCCAGGGCGGCTCCCCGCTGACCAGGGCCCTGTGGCTCCTGCCAGGACCTTTCTGGACCCCTCGGTCAGGGCAGGAGCTGGTGTGGGCACCACCTGGGCGGCACGTGTCCGGCGTGTTGTAAACACGCTCTGAGTGGACAGTCCACGCTTGCTACCCGCCAGCAGCCCTGCTGTCCTCGGCCCCCTGTCCCCGTCCCCCCCCACGCCCGAGCCCCAGTGCTGCCCAGTTGGAGCTGTGTGGGGCCACCCCAGCAGGTTTGCCTCCCGCTGGGCTCTGAGCTCCAGCCTGGCAGTGTCTGGGCACAGGCTGTCCCCTGCGGGGGAGCCGCAGCCAGCACTGGGAGCCCCGGCCTCGCCCAACTCAGGGGTGCTGGGCTGGACCCCACAGGGCAGGGCTGGGCCTTCTCGGCCTGACCTGGGCTGCAGCCCTGACCGTCGCCCTGTGGTCCGCCCCAACGCCTGCCCTGAGGCCTTTCCCTTGGAGGGTCGTCAGCCCCAGGGGACACGCATGGAAGGGTCAGGGGCCACACTTGGGTCCTCGGGAGTCTGGCCTTGTTGACTCTTAGAGGGAGGAGCATGTGTGAGGAGAGTGTGCGTGCAAGTGAGGGAGAGAGAGAGAGAGAGAGAGAGAGAGAGTGTGTGTGAGTGCCAGAGTTTGAGGGAGAGAGAGCGAGAGAGCGAGCGAGAGTGTGAGGGAGACAGTGTGAGAACGAGTGTGTGAGTGCGAGAGTGTGAGGGAGAGTGCAAGTGAGGGAGAGTGAGAGCGAGTGTGTGAGGGGAAGAGTGTGAGTTAGTGTGTGAGTGCGAGGGTCTGAGGGAGAGAGTGTGTGTGAGGAAGACTGTGTGAGGGGGAGTGTGAGTGTGAGGGAAAGTGAGTGTGAAGGAGAGCGTGAGGGAGGGTGTGTGAGGGAGGGAGGGTGTGAGTGTGAGGGAGAGTGTGAGTATGGGTGTGTGTGTGAGTACGCGTCTGCATCTGAAGGTAGGAGTGTGTGGTTGTGCATATGTGAGTGTGTGACAGAGACTCTGCGTATGGCTGAGTATACATGTGTGTGTATGTAAGTGGTTGTAGGTGTGAGTGAATGTGTTTTGAGTGTGTGTGCGTGTTTGAGTGTGAGTGGGTGTGTGTGGGTGTATGAATGTGCATATGTGAGTGTGTGAGTGCGTGCATGAGTGCGCGTGTGAGTGGTTGTGTGGGTGTGTGTGGGGAAGTGTGTGTGTGCATGAGTGCGTGTGTGAGTGGTTGTGTGTGCATGTGTGTATCTCTATGTGTGTGTGTGTGTGTGTGTTGGGGACTCACCCAGGAACCTACTCAGGTCTCTGCAGCTGAGGCAGATAACTCCGGCTGTCCCTCAGGCAGTGCCCTGGGGAGCCTGAAGTTGGGGCCTGGGAGACCCGTGGTGCGGCAGCTCCCAGGGCGGTGCTCCCAAGTGCGGGGTGAGGGCCCAAGCCTGGCGTCTCCTGCATGTGGGGACCCCCCCAACCCCAACCCCTGGGCGGACCAAGTAGGGGGCCTGGAAGCGAGTGTGGGGCTCAGTGCTGTGTGCCCACTTGGGGCGTGGGTGTAGCCCGGCTGCAGGGGCCCGCCCCCTACCCCCCTCCCAGCCTCTGCCCAGCCAACAGCATTGGGGGACTGTTCTAATGGGGTCTCTGCCGGGGGCATATCCTCAGCCTCCACTGGGAGTTTTGCCATGTGTGTCTACGTGGGCTGGAGGGTTTCAGCGGCATCCAAATGGCCAGATTCCTTCTGGCGTGAGTCTACATCGTTGTGGGGCTCCAGCAGTGTCTACACGGCCAGATTCCTTCAGGCGTGTCTACACTGGCTAGAGTGTTTCAGCGGTGTCCATATGGCCAGATTCCTTCTGGCGTGAATCTACACTGGCAGTGGGATTTCAGCAGCGTCTACACGGCCAGGTTCCTTCTGGCGTGTCTACACTGGCTGGAGTGTTTCAGCGGTGTCCACAGGGCCAGATTCCTTCTGGTGTGATTCTACACCGTTTCAGGGATCCAGCAGTGTCTACACGGCCAGATTCCTTCTGGCCTGAGTCTACACTGGCAGTGGGGTTTCAGCAGTGTCTACACGGCCAGGTTCCTTCTGGCCTGAGTCTGCACGGACAGTGGGGTTCCAGTAGGGTCGACACGGCCAGGTTCCTCCTGCTGCGTCTACACTGCGTTCCAGCACGGTGTACCCACCCGGGCAGGTGCCCACCGTGGGTCTGTGGGTGGCCAGGCAGGCGCTGGTGTCCGGGGCCGCGTGCCCCCGGCGGCCGTGGGTGCGGTGGCCCCCGGTCCCGGCCCCGACCCCGGCGCCTGAGCCCGGCCGTCCGCAGGCACGAGCTTGCTGCAGGAGGTGGTCTACCTGGTGAGCCAGGGCGCAGACCCCGACGAGATCGGCCTCATGAACATCGACGAGCAGCTGCCCGTGCTCGAGTACCCCCAGCCCGGCCTGGACATCCTCAAGGTGGGCGGGCGGGGCGGGGGGCTCGGGGCGGGGACTTGGGGTACGGGGGTCCCGGGGTGGGGGAACTCAGGGTGGGGAGGACTTAGGCAGGGGACTCTTGGGGCATGGAGGGGCTCGGGGTCTAGGGGGCCTGGAGTGGGGGGACTTGGGCGTGGGGCACCCGGGGTCTGGGGGAAATCCGGCCACGGGGCAGCCCGAGAGGCGGCGGGGAGACCCCTGGGCGCGGGCGGGGGTCTGTGCCGGGCCCTCGGTGTCAGACGCGCAGACCCGCCCCAGGTCCTGTGGCCTCGGGGCTCCCCCCACCCCCAGCCCCACAGGGCCAGGCGCTGGTCTCGGGGGGGACGGCGAGGGACGTGTGAGGCGGCTGGTCCACCCCTGGGGACGTTCTCGCAGAGGCGAAGGGGTGGGGGTGGGGTGCTGTGCCCCCTGCCGGTGTCCCCTCCCCCTGCTCATGGGTGTGGTTGGACCCCCTGAAGCCCCCCCCCCCGGCCTGACGCCCAGCTCTGACCCCCAGGAGCTGACGTCCCCCCGGCTCATCAAGAGCCACCTCCCCTACCGCTTCCTGCCCTCCGACCTGCACGACGGCGACTCCAAGGTGACCCTCCCTGCCCCTCGCTCGGACCCCACCCGCGCCCCCGCCCGCCCGCCTGTTGCCTGCTCCTGGCCCTTCCTGGTCCCCAGCGTTGGGCGGGGGAGTGGGGGGCCGCCGTGCGCTCAGAGCCGGGGCGTGGGGGCCGGCGCGGGGTGGGCGCTCACGGCCGCCTGCCCGCAGGTCATCTACATGGCCCGCAACCCCAAGGACCTGGTGGTCTCCTACTACCAGTTCCACCGCTCGCTGCGGACCATGAGCTACCGCGGCACCTTCCAGGAGTTCTGCCGGCGCTTCATGAACGACAAGCGTGAGTGCGGGGCGGCCGCGGCCCGGGGGCTGGACAGTGGGTGGCGCTTGGCCCCGGGGGCTGGACAGTGGGCGGCCGTGGGCCTGGGACCTGGAAAGTGGGCGGCCGTGGGCCCGGGGGCTGGACAGTGGGCAGCTATGGGCCTGGGGGCTGGACAGTGGGCAGCTGTGGGCTCAGGGGCTGGACAGTGGGTGACCGTGGGCCCGGGGGCCAGACAGTAGGTAGCCATGGACCTGGGGGCTGGACAGTGGCCCGGCCTGGTGTGCACTCTGTCCCCTTCCGGCACGCAGGGCAGCCGGCTGGGACCCCGGCTCCCGCCGAAGCTCGGTTTGAGGCCCAGGAGGTGGGGACAGTGCTGGCCGCGGGCACTGCTCCACGTCTGCCCAGCTGGGGTCTCCTGGGAACCGCATCACCCACCTCCCTGCACCCCTAGGTGCCCTGTCTCTCTCTCAGGCTCTTCCTGGAAAACACTCGTGTTTCAGTTTTAGGGTTCGTCGTCGTGAGATTGGGTCTGCACACATGCACACACGTGCACACACGCATGCATACACATGCACACGTGTGCGCACACACAGTGTCATGGTGAGGCTGGGAGCAATGCGCTGTCGCCTTGGTTGGTGCCGTGGGGGAAGGATTGAGGGGCTGGGGCAGTGGGTGGCACTTGTCTTGTAGGTGACCATCCTGGGTTCAATCCCGGGCACCCGATGTGGCTCCCTGAGCACTGCCAGGAGTGAGCCTCAAGCACAGAGCCAGGAGTCAGGTCTGAGCACAGAGTCAAGAGTCAGCCCTGAGCACAGAGCCAGGAGTCAGCCCTGAGCACAGAACCAGGAGTCAGGCCTGAGCACAGAGATGGGAGTCAGCCCCGAGCACAGAGCCCAGAGTCAGTCCTGAGCACAGAGCCAGGAGTCAGCCCCCAGCACAGAGCCAGGAGTCAGCCCCGAGCACAGAGCCAGGAGTCAGCCCCGAGCACGTCCGGGAGCGACTCAAAACAACAACAAAACAAAGGGCTGCGGTGGGTGGATTCGGGGGTCGGGCTCCGCGTGGGGGGGCTGTGGGGAGCCCTTCTGGAAGCTTCCCCAGAAGTTTTCATCTTCCCTTGGGGGAGGGGCCCCTGCTAGCGCTCCCGTCCCGTGTCCCCGCAGTGGGCTACGGCTCCTGGTTCGAGCACGTGCAGGAGTTCTGGGAGCACCGCACCGACTCCAACGTGCTGTTCCTCAAGTACGAAGACATGCACCGGGTGAGAGCCCACCCGCGGGTGCGCCGCGCCCCGCCCCGGGATCGCCCCGCCCCGCCCCGCCCCGCCCCGCCCTGCGCGGCCGCGGCCTGACCCCCACCCCTGGGCCCTCTGCGGCAGCTTGAGGCAGGGCCCAGGTCTTTCAAAGGCGGGTTTGCCTTCTGGACCCCCCCCCCCTTTCCCTGTCACGTGACCCAAATGGGGGGGAACCGCTCAGAGCTGTGAGCAGCACCCCATGCACACACCTGCACACACACATGCGTCCAGGTACACGCACACGCACACACGGGCCACCCCCACGCGCACAGACGTGTGCATGCACCCACAGGTGCAGACGCATGCATGCTCCCACGGGCCCGCCCCCACAGGCGCACACCTGCCTGCACACACCTGTACGCCAACCCCCTGCACCCGTGCCCGCGCCACCCGTCCCTGGGCCTGTAGGGGAGCGGTGCCTGGCGTGGCCTCCAGGGGGCGCCCTCGCTCCGGGCCTGTGCCGGGGGCGGGCCGGGGGGCTTCCCGGGGATCCCGGGGGGGGCTTCCTTGCACCCTCCCACTGGCCTCCACCGCAGCCCCCGTGCCTGCCCCCTGCCCCCCAGCCCTCACGCCGCGTCCCCCGCCCCCGCCCGGCCGGGACAGCCGCACCCTGACGCCCCCCGCCCCCGTGCTCTCGCCCCCGCCCCCAGGACCTGGTGACCTTGGTGGAGCAGCTGGCCCGGTTCCTGGGGGTGGCGTGTGACAAGGCGCAGCTGGAGTCGCTGACCGAGCACTGCCACCAGCTGGTGGACCAGTGCTGCAACGCCGAGGCCCTGCCGGTGGGCCGGGGTACGCTCGCCCCCGCCCCGCCCCGCCCCGCCCCCGCCGCGGGCCCCCCGGACGAGCTTAGGACGAGCTGGGGTGCCCCCGCCCGAGACCCCGCCCCACCCACGCGGGCCGCTGGGGGCTCCGGCGCTGCTCCAGCCTCGGGGTGCGGGGGCTGGGGCAGCTTGAGGGGTGGGCTGGGGGGGGTCTCTGCACGCAGCTGCCCGCGTCCCGGGGCGTCCCGGACTGAAGCTGCTTGCTGGGGGTTGGGGGCGCGGGGTGCCCACCCAAGCCAGCGCCCCGGCCCCCAGGCTGGAGGTTCGGAGCGGTCTCTGGCGGGGAGGGCGCTCGAGGGGCGAGCTGGGACCCCCACCCCGCCGCCGGCCAGGCCGACCAGGATGCCCCGCCCCGCCCCCCGCCGCCTTTTTAACGTTGATTTGCTCTTTTTCAGTTTTGCTTTGCCGCGTTTTGTTGCTCATGGCCGGGGTGCCCGTCGCGCCTCCCGATGTCTCTGCCCGTCATTGTCACCTCGGTTTGGCTTTTGTGTCCGGTCTCGGGTTCGATTTTCTGTTGCACGTGGCCGCTCGCAAGGAACACCCGCCTGCGCGCGGGGGGCGCGGGTGGGCCTCGGTGGCGCCGCCCTCCCGCCCCCAGCCCGCCCGCGGGGGCCCCTCGCCAGCTCTCGGGACCCCCACCCGCCCGGCCAGATAACCACGAGACCCCACTGAGGCAGTTCAGGGGGGTCGCGGGTCTGGAGTGGCCAGTGGCTGGTGTCAGCGCATCCACGTGGGCCCCCCAGCTGGTCCCCTCGTCTTGGGGTGCAGAGGCTCCCCCTTAGCCCCACTGCGGGGTCCCCGCACACTGTTGTGGCTTCAGTGAGCTGTGCGTCCGGGCTGGGGGTGCGGGTGGGGGGCGCCCCAGGCAGTGGTGGGACCGCTCAGAGATGTGCTCCCGGACGGGGGTTGGGGTCCCCACGCTCAGCATCTTCCTGGCCGCCCAGCGTGGACACAGGGCAGGACGCAGCCCGCAGGCCTCAGCTTCCCAGCCCCCACCTCCAGTAGACAGGACAGGGACACCGGGCCAGCCAGAATGGGTCTGGCGTCTTGGGGTCCCCTTGGGTCTGCTTCTGTGGCTTTCGGTCTGGGGGCGGGGTTCTGTCCGTGGGCGTGGCCTTGTTCTCGGGGGCGGAGCTCTGCCCGGGGCGTGGCCTTGTCTTCAGGGGCGGGGTTTGTCTAGCAGGACTCCGCCCGTGGGCGTGGCCTCATGCTCAGGGGCGGGGTGTGTCTGGGGTGGGGCCTTGCCCATGGGCGTGACCTCATGCTCAGGGGCGGGGTTTGAGTTTAGGGGTGGAGCTTGTGGGCGTGGCCTCACGCTCAGGGGCGGGGCGGGGCGCTGCCTATGGGCGTGACCTCATGCTCAGGGGCGGGGTTTGAGTTTAGGGGTGGGGCACGTGGGCGTGGCCTCGAGCTCTGGGGCGGGGCTTGCGTCTGGGGGCGGGGCCTACTCAGGTCCAGCATCCTCTGTTGCAGGCCGCGTGGGGCTCTGGAAGGACATCTTCACCGTGTCCATGAACGAGAAGTTCGACCTGGTGTACAAGCAGAAGATGGGCAAGTGCGACGTGGCCTTCGACTTCTGCTTGTAGGCGCCGCCGCGCCCCTGCATGCCCGCCCATGCTCCGCTCGCCCCCGTGTCCTGTGCGCACCTGTCACTGTGGACACGCCGGCCACTGCCCCGGGTCGCAGGAGGGCCCGGGAGGCGGCGGCGGTGGCCTCCAGCTCTGCTCCCCAGCGGGTGCGGGTGGCCCGCGCGCGTGTCCGTGCCCACCGCGAACGCCCGTCTCAGCCCCTCGGCACTGCTGGGACCTCAGCGCTTTGCACTGGAAACCTGAATAAATGTCCGTCAACCAAACTCGCGCTCCTTTCCAGGGCGGGCTCAGGGTGCGCAGGGGACCCGACGGGGCAGGGCGCGCGGGGGGCTCCTGGGTGCAGAGCGCGCAGTGGGGGTTCCTGGGGTGCAGGGTGCACACAGTAGGGGCTCCTGGCGTGCAGGGTGCATAGGGGGACTCCTGGGGTGCAGCGCGCGCATGGGGGTTCCTGGGGTGCAGGGCGCACGGGGCATCCTGGGGTGCAGGGCGCGCAGGGGGGCTTTTGAGGTTCAGGGCGTGCAGGGGGCTCTTGGGTTCAGGGCGCACAGGGGCACTCTTGAGGTTCAGGGTGCCCAGGGGGGGCTCCTGGGGTTCAGGGCGCTCAGGGGGCTCCTGGGTGCAGGGGGCTGCTGGGGTGCAGGGTGAGCAGGGGTTACCTGGCGGGGCCAGGGCACGCAGAGGGAATCTGGCAGGCACAGGGCAAGAAGGGGGACAAAAGGAGAGGCAGGTGGGCGGAGGGAGGGGACAAGTGCCACACTGGTCTAATCCTGCGCTGCACCCTTGGGGCTAGCTGGGAGGCACCCGACCCCATTCAGCAGCGGCTGGGCAGGCTAGTGACTCGTGCCGAGGGCAGCAGACCGAAAGGGGGACGTGGGCGTCCCACGCAGTGCGGGTCCTGGGAAGGCGCCCGTCACGCAGCTGGCCCGCCCCCACCCGCCTAGGTGCCCACAGCGCTGCGTCATCCACCAATCTCTGCCTGGCGGCGCCCCCGGTGCTGGCTGGCACCAGATGTCTGCGCTGCTGTCCTGGAATCCGTCCCGTGGCCGTTGATGCAGGGAGCCGGTGCTCTATTAAAAGCTGTCTTGGCGGGCGCAAATGAGTTGAAAGAAAGAAGTACCGCACCCAAAGGTGCACTTTCTCCTCCTTGGGAGTGGGCGCCCCAAGACCCTGTGCCAGGCCGTGCATCGGTGGGGCGTGGGGAGGCAGCTGGATAGGGGACATCTGCAGCCCACCACCCCCCTGCAGTTTCCTCAGAAAATGTGAGTCGGTTGGCAATTCCGGGGGTGGGGCAAATTCAGTACAGTGGGGGCTTGGGGGCCTCCTGGCTCTGCCTGGGAACCAGGGGCTGTTTGCTCGGGTGCCCCAGCAGAGGGGGAGCAAGCCCAACACCCACCTCCCCCTCGCTGTGCTCTCCGGGGGTCCCCCCCACTAACAGGATCACACCCACCCAGTTTTCAGTCCCTGTTTTTTTTGCTCAGAAGACCCCTGACATCTCCCACCCTGGTGTCTCCACTGCTCGGGGGCAGCAGGGGAGATAGAGATATGGCGCCTTTACACACACACACACACACACACACACACACACATGCACGCACACGCACATGCTTCCTGAGGCCACCCCCTTCCACCTTCCTTGGGGTTGGTCAAGAAGTGAGCTGGGGGGCTGGAGCATTAGCACAGCGGGTAGGGCATTTGTCCTTGCATGCGGCCAACCCAGGTTCGATTCCCAGCATCCCATAGGGTCCCCTGAGCACCGCCAGAAGTAATTCCTGAGTGCAGGAACCAGGAGTAACCCCTGTGCATCGTCGGGTGTGACCCAAAAAGGAAAAAAAAAGTGAGCTGGGAAAAACTGGACAGAGGTGCAGCCCTGGGACATTGTATAGAACTCTGCCTGGGCATAGATACAGCAGTGTGTATCACGGTGCTTAAGACTGAAAATTTTAAAAAATGCATGTGTTTGGGTGCATATGCTGCCTGAGCACATGTGTCGCCCGCATCTCCCCTCTTGAGATGTGTACGTTCATGTTTTCATGTCTAATGCTGGGATATGTGTAGGGGCGCGCTCCGCCCTTGGAGAAGCCCGGGCTCCCTTTTGAATAGGTTACTCTCTACTCTCTCTTTCTCTCCCTCCTTCCCTTCAAAGCCTCCAAATAAAAGCTGTGTAATTAAAAAAATACATATATATATTTATGTGTTTGGGCTATGCCTCGCTGTGCTCTGGGCTGACTCCTGGATCTGTGTTCAGGGCTTGCTCCTGGCTCTGTGCTCAGGGCTGGCTCCTGGCTCTGTGCTCAGGGCTGACTCCTGGCTCTGTGCTCAGGGCTTGCTCCTGGCTCTGTGCTCGGGGCTGACTCCTGGCTCTGTGCTCAGGGCTCATTCCTGTCTGTCCTCAGGAATCACTCCTGGCAGGCTTGCGACTCTATGCGTTGCTCTGGATCAAACCTGGATTGGCTGCTTGGGTGCGTGCAAAGCAGGTGCTGTACTTGCTAAACCGTCTCACCGACTCCCGTTTTAAAGGATGGGCAGTAAAGTGCCAAGGTGGCACCCCCTGGACACTGCTGGCCTCCCGGGCTCTGCCACCGTCCACTTGGCTGTCTTGTCCCTTCCCCAGCACTAGGGGGCGCTGGGCTCCCGGGAAGCACCGTCAAGACTATTTCTCTGACCGCTGGCTGGCTTCTTGCGAACTTGGGGGGCAGAAGGCATAATTCCGTTGGCAGTTCCCTGGCATCTCAGGGGTGCTAGGACAGACAGGATGAGTGAAGGGGCGTCCCCAAAGCCGGTGGATCTTGAGAGGGGGTTATTCCATGAGGGGTGACCCCCCAGGAGAGGGTGCCGGTGTCCTTGGCTTAAATGAGAAGCGGCCTGTTCAGACCTTTCTTTCTGAGGGGTCCGTCCCTGGGAGGCTGAGCAGGGCCTGTTTCTGCCCAGGAAAGCAGGACACGGCTCCTGTCAGGTAATCAACACATGCTTGTTACCTAACTAAAGGCAAATTAAATGCTAAGCGGCGCTAATTACAAGCTGTTTCCAGCTCGGGATTGCTGGCTTTGCTGGTGGCCAGGTGGAAGACGAGACTGTCTGGTGTAAGTGCGTCTTCCTGCATTGTTCTGAGCGCTGCAATCTGGGCCCACTGGGGAGGTGGGGTGGGGGTGGGGCGGGCTGTGCTCCTTAAAGTCCCAAACGCCCGCGCTGCACTCGGCTGCGCTCACACGGGTCACCGCTGAGCCCCGGCGGGCACTACTGGCTTGTGATCCTGGTTTCCATCCAGGAGACCACGACATCCCCTCCAAAAAATTTTATTTTTTAAATTTTTAAAAATTTTTTTGCTTTTTGGGTCACACCTGGCAATGCACAGGGGTTACTCCTGGCTCTGCACTCAGGAGTTACTCCTGGGCGGTGCTCAGGGGACCATATGGGATGCTGGGAATCGAACCCGGGTTGGCCACGTGCAAGGCAAACACCCTACCCGCTGTGCTATCTCTCCAGCCCCACCTCCAAAAAATTTTAAAAAAATTATAAACCATTTAGGAGGTTGGAGTGATAGTAAACAATTTAGGGGCACTTGTCTTGCACGTGGCTGTCTTGGGTTTGATCCCCGGCCTCCCCTATGGTCCCCTGAACCCCACCAAGAGTGATCCCTGAGCACCGCCGGGTGTGACCTAGGCATCCCATTATAATAAAGTGTGCAATTTCATTTCATTTCTTTTTCTTTTTTCTTTTTTTTTTTTTTTTGCTTTTTGGGTCACACCCGGCGATGCTCAGGGGTTCCTCCTGGCTCATGCACTCAGGAATCACTCCTGGCGGTGCTCAAGGGACCATGTGGGATGCTGGGAATTGAACTCGGGTTGGCCGCGTGCAAGACAAACGCCCTCCCCGCTGTGCTACCGTCCCACCAGCAAGAACGGACTCGCGTCCTGCGGGGTCCCTGCACTGTCTCCGCCTCTTGCTGCATTTTGTGAATTACTCCTGGCAGTGCTCCAGGGACCCTATGGGATGCTGGGACTCGAACCCGGGTCGGCCGCGTGCAAGGCAAACATAGCCCTGCCTGCTATGCTATCGCTGCAGCCCCAGCACTTCACGCTTTGGGGGTTAATCAGCGCCTGCTGTGGGGGCTCTCCGTTGAGCATCGCCTCGTGGAGGGGCGTGACATCATCGCGCGCCGGACGCCCCGAGGTTCCTCCCCGGAGTGGCCGCTGGGGGGCGCGCGCCGCCGTCCCTCCCTGCAGCCTGCGGGGTCGAGCCTGGACAGCGACTCGCTCTGGACAGCGTGGGAGCAGCTGGGACCCGCTTCTCCCGCTGGGAGCGGTCCCGGTTTCACACCCAAAGCAGAGCCCTGCCAGCGGGGGAGGGAGTGTGATGTGGAGTGTGGCTCCGGCTGTGAGAAAAAGGCTTGGGGACCCCTCCAAGTCTTTTTTTTTTTTTTTTTTGCTTTTTGGGTCACGCCTGGCAATGCACAGGGGTTACTTCTGGCTCTGCACTCAGGAATCACTCCTGGCGGTGTTGGAGGGACCCTATGGGATGCCGGGGATCGAACCCGGGTCGGCCGCATGCAAGGCAAACGCCCTACCCGCTGTGTGCTACTGTTCCAGTTCCCCCCCTCCCCCCACTCCAAGTCTTGACCTTAGAATGACCACAGTGCCGGGCAGTTCTGTCCCACCCGTCCAGCCTGAAGAATGGAGGGGCTGGACCTTCATGCCAGCCTCTCCTCCAGCAGCTGTGACCCCCATCCCGGAAAAGGTCTCAGCCCGATCATCCTAGTACCTGCCCCTCCTCCGGCCCTGGAATCTTGGGGGGAGCCATACTGATGCAGGGGTGACCGCCCCTCCATCTCCCACAGTGGCAACGTGGCCCTAAGGACCAGATTGGCTACGGTCAGCCTTGGCCAGCCTGGCCCTTTCGCCCAGCCCAGGGGCAGGTGTGTCAGTGCTTCCTGCTCCCTCGGTGGGGCAGGTGGGACCCTGAAGATGAGCTCAGGAAGAGATCTGGGGGGACTGGGGGCCCTGCAAGGGCTCCAGGGGCTGGTCAGGACCTCGGAGAGCTGAGCACAGATGGCATCAGGTGGCCCTGGGGACGGCTGGAAGCTGCTATGAGCCCTGATGCCTAAGGGTTGCCCAGAGGGACGCTCGCCGGTGGATGCTTCCAGGAGCAGACCGGAAACCCCCTGAGAGTCTTTTAGCTGGGAGGAGTGGTCGTCAGGGCTGCTGGCTCTTCAGAGGGCCGAGAGGAAGGCTGGGTGGAGCCCCACCTTCTGCTCCAGAGCGCCTGGGAGCGGAGAGACGGCGGGTGGACACCGTGCAGTGGGGAGGCGGGCTGGAGAGGCTCAGAGAGACGGTGGAAACGGGGAGGGCGTTTTTCTTTACAGCTGGACGATGCCAGAGCATGCTGGGAGTGGAAGGAAGGGAGGAGGAGGAGAAGGGAGACAGGAGGAGGGAAGGAGAGCCAAGGAGAGCCGTGAAGGGGGTGGGGGGTGGGGGACGGTTTCTTTGGCTGTTCTGAGACTCAGTAAACCACCTCAGCCCTTTTTGAGTGTTTTTTTTTTTTTTTTGACCTCAGGATCTATTTACACCTGACACCTTGAGACAGTGGCTGGGAAACAAAGATGGTTGTGGAGCACCTCGGAGATGCCAGGTTCTCCGGGGGTGACTCACCAGCGTTTGCCACAAAGGTTTCTGATTAGTAAAGAAGTCACACAAACACCAGCAACAAGGCCTGTGACCTCTGGCGAGTGTATGGGGCTCGGCCCCGGACACCAGCCCAGAAGGGAGGCCTGGACCCAGGCGCAGTGTCGTTATAGGCTTGTGTTGGGGTCTTTGGCACCCCCTGTGTGTGGTGTGGCCCCAAGGGCCCTCAACACCAAAGCCCTGGCACTAGATTGAAGCACACACACACACACACACACACACACACACACACACACACACTCTGGTCTTTTTCCAAGTCCCCACAGCTTGGGGCACCCATGCCTTTACTTCGCTCCTGTTGATCTGTGAGGTCAGTATTCTAATGTTTGTTTTGGGACCACACCAGCTATGCTGGGGCTTAACTCCTGATTCTGCTGTCAGGAATCACTCCTGGTGCTGGTGGGGGGCGGTATGTGGTGATGTTTAGCCCGGGATTCTGGGTTCCCAAGCGGACAGACGGACAGAAACACTAACTTGATAATGCAAAAGCAGAAGGAGTTTTATTCCAGTAGACTGGGGTCAACTATCTCACCTCCAGAGTGGTCTCGTGAGAGTGACGCCGACTTCAGGCAGCAAGCAGTTTAGATAAGGTCTGATTCCATAAGAGGTACATGCCTTATCGTTTCAAGAAAGAAACTTAGTTACCAAGCAAAGGTGTTTTGGCAAGTGTCTAGGGTAACAATGGTTGGGCAACAATCAAGCAATAATTTCCACTATCAGCACGGTTTTTTTTTTTTTTTTTTTGCTTTTTGGGTCACATCCGGCAATGCTCAGGGGTTACTCCTGGCTCATGCACTCAGGAATTGCTCCTGGCGGTGCTCAGGGGACCATATGGGGTGCTGGGAATCGAACCTGTGTCGGCCATGTTGGCTGCATGCAAGGCAGACGCCCTACCCGCTATGCTATCGCTCCAGCCCCATATCAGCACCAGTTTTATGATTACATAGACTTCTCGTTCTTTTAGGGTTAACAAAAAAGCAACTTGTGGGGCCGGAGTGATAGCACAGTGGGTAGGGTGTTTGCCTTGCATGTGGCCGACCTGGGTTCGATCTCCGGCATCCCATATGGTCCCCTGAGCACTGCCAGGAGTAATTCCTGAGTGCAAAGCCAGGAGTAACCCCTGAGCATTGCTGGGTGTGACCCAAAAAGGGAAAAAAAAAAGCAACTTGTGGAGCATTGTAAAAATTGATTAATTGAGGCTGCTTACTGAGCCCAGGAACTTCCCCAAGTGGGTTCAGGTTGGCTAGTTATGCATTGTTTTATTTCGGGGAAACTCAATCCGTGTCAGTTCCAGGAACTGAACCTGAGACCTCGCTGCTTTTCCTCATTCTGACGCCTGTCATGGCGTCAGTTTTGCCCTTCCAGTGACACGGATTGAACGCAGGCCTGCTGCATGCTGATAGCTCAGTGACCTCGGCCAACACAGAGACAAGTGAAGGAAGCAGAAGTTTATTGGGGGCCGCTCCTGGGGTACCTCTATGAACCTCGGGTGAGGCTGGGGGGTGGAGTCTCGCCCTGGGAGAGGCTAGTGGGGATTTTTAAGTTGTCTTGGGCGGGAAAAGGGAACCAAGACTAGTGGAAGCTGTGCGCTTGGTCTGGCTCCTGTAACCCATAAGGGGGCCGACGGCGAGGAAGCAGGGGATGCGGCCTGGTAGCCTCCCGGCGCCAGGTTGGCCTTAAGTCCTGTCTCCGGTGCTGGGGAGCATGGTGACGTTTGGTTCCAGGAATGTTGCTGTCTCATCAGCCGGTCATCATTTTGTCCCGGTCATCATTTTGTCTGAGCAAACCGTGCACATGCAAGGCACTGCCTTACGCCTGTGCTATCTCTCTGGTCCCCTGTCTGTCAAGCAGTAATATTGGTGTGTGTGTGTGAGTGTGTGCGCGCGCGCGAATATGTGGGCTGGAGCAATAGCACAGCGGGTAGGGCGTTTGCCTTGCACGCGGCCAACCCGGGTTCAATTCCTCCACCCCTCTCGGAGAGCCCAGCAAGCTACCGAGAGTATCTCGCCCGCAGGACAGAGCCTGGCAAACTCCCTGTGACGTATTCGATATGCCAAAAACAGTAAGAACAAGTCTCACAATTTGTTGTGAGACGTTACTGGTGCCTGCTCGAGCAAATCGATGAACAACAGGGCACACAGTGTGCACGCGTGTATGTGAGTGTGTGTGCACGTGCGTCTGTGTGCATGGGTGTGTATGTGCGTGTATATGCATGCGTTTGTGTGCTTGTGTATGTGCGTGCGTGCATGTGTGTGCAGGTACGTGCGTGTGCATGTGTGTGCGTGTGTGTGTGCGTGCATGCGTGCGTGTGTTTTCTCCTCCGGAGCATGGCCGTAGTCATCAGCCCCACCCAGAGGGCCGGCTCGTTGGGCGCCGTCCAGCCGGGAGGCCGGCGGGTCCGTCTCGGATGGGCCAAACCATCCACCGTGGGGCTCTGGGCCAGCGCGGGGTGGCCGCGGCCGTGGACGGGCCCGGGATGCATTTCTCCATCCGTGCAGACCACTGGCCCCGAGCGGTGCCGGAACAGCCTGTTTCTCAAAGCAGGGCCCGGGGGTCCCCGCCGTGCGGCCGAAGCGGCGTCCGGGCGACCGGGAACGGGGCGCAACGCCCCGCGGGCCCCCCCGTGCCGGTTCCCGCGCTCCGCGGAGGGCACTTCCGGTCCGGGAGCCGGCGAGCGCGGGGCGGGGCCTCCGGGAGGGCCACGCCCCCGGCCCTCGCGGCGACCCCGCGAGCCAATCGCAGCTGCTCTTGTTGCCGGGTGCGGAGGCGCTTCCTCCAATCGGCGGGCGCCGCCGTCGCGCGGGCAACCGCGTCCGGGAGCCGCCGGGAGGCCGGCGCTGGCGGGAGTCGAGAGGCCGCCCGGGCGGAGACGCGAGCCGGGGCCGCGGGTGAGGCCTGGGCGCCCCGAGCCCCGCGCGCGTTCGGGCGGCCGCGCGCAGCCCCGCGCCCGCAGGTGGACAGGACGGCCGGGGCGGGGCGGGGTGGCCCGCCCAGTGGGGGCCGCCGCCAGCCACGACGGGCGCCCCCGCGCCGCGCCCGGGACGGCCCCGCCAGGGCCTCAGGGCCCCGCGTCCCGGCCGTGCCGCCCCCACCCTGGTGTCGCAGCCTGGCGGGCAACGCGTCGCGCCCCAGGGCGGCCCCGCACCCCCGAGGGCCGAAGAGCCGCCTGCGGACTGAGCATGCCCGGAGAGCCGGTCTCTCGAGGACGTTCCTCCCTCACGAGCCAGCCTTTCCAGAACATTCCTCTTCTCAGAGCCAGCCTTTCCAGAACATTCCTCTTCTCAGAGCCAGCCTTTCCAGAACTTTCCTCCTCTCGCGTGCCAACCTTTCCAGAACATTCCTCCTGTCACATGCCAGCCTTTCCAGAACATTCCTCTTCTCATGAGCCAGCCTTTCCAGAACTTTCCTCTTCTCACATGCCAGCCTTTCCAGAACATTCCTCCTCTCATGAGCCAGCCTTTCCAGAACATTCCTCCTCTCACGAGCCAGCCTTTCCAGAACATTCCTCCTCTCACAAGCCAGCCTTTCCAGAACATTCCTCCTCTCACGAGCCAGCCTTTCCAGAACATTCCTCTCTCACGAGCCTCTCGCGTGCCAACCTTTCCAGAACATTCCTCTCTCACGAGCCAGCCTTTCCAGAACATTCCTCCTCTCATGAGCCAGCCTTTCCAGAACATTCCTCCTGTCACATGCCAGCCTTTTCAGAACATTCCTCCCTCACGAGCCAGCCTTTCCAGAACATTCCTCTTCTCACGAGCCAGCCTTTCCAGAACATTCCTCTTCTCATGAGCCAGGCTTTCCAGAACTTTCCTCTTCTCACATGCCAGCCTTTCCAGAACATTCCTCTCACGTGCCAGCCTTTCCAGAACATTCCTCCTCTCACAAGCTAGCCTTTCCAGAACATTCCTCCTCTCACGAGCCAGCCTTTCCAGAACATTCCTCCTCTCACGAGCCAGCCTTTCCAGAACATTCCTCCTCTCACGAGCCAGCCTTTCCAGAACATTCCTCCTCTCACGAGCCAGCCTTTCCAGAACATTCCTCCTCTCACGAGCCAGCCTTTCCAGAACATTCCTCCTCTCACGAGCCAGCCTTTCCAGAACATTCCTCCTCTCACGAACCAGCCTTTCCAGAACATTCCTCCTCTCACGAGCCAGCCTTTCCAGAACATTCCTCCTCTCACGAGCCAGCCTTTCCAGAACATTCCTCCTCTCACGAGCCAGCCTTTCCAGAACATTCCTCTTCTCAGAGCCAGCCTTTCCAGAACATTCCTCTTCTCAGAGCCAGCCTTTCCAGAACTTTCCTCCTCTCGCGTGCCAACCTTTCCAGAACATTCCTCCTGTCACATGCCAGCCTTTCCAGAACATTCCTCTTCTCATGAGCCAGCCTTTCCAGAACTTTCCTCTTCTCACATGCCAGCCTTTCCAGAACATTCCTCCTCTCATGAGCCAGCCTTTCCAGAACATTCCTCCTCTCACGAGCCAGCCTTTCCAGAACATTCCTCCTCTCACGAGCCAGCCTTTCCAGAACATTCCTCCTCTCACGAGCCAGCCTTTCCAGAACATTCCTCCTCTCACGAGCCAGCCTTTCCAGAACATTCCTCCTCTCACGAGCCAGCCTTTCCAGAACATTCCTCCTCTCACGTGCCAGTCTTTCGAGAACAATCCTCTCACGTGCCAACCTTCCGAGAACATTCCTCCTCTCATGAGCTAGCCTTTCCAGAACATTCCTCTCACATGCCAGCCTTTCGAGAACATTCTTCTCACGTGCCAACCTTTTGAGAACATTCCCCCTCTCACGTGCCAGCCTTTCCAGAACATTCCTCTCAGCCCTGAGACTTGGGAAGTGCAGTTGGCTGACACGTCACCTCAGAGCGTGCTCCCTTTCCTGGGGTGGGGTGGAGGGCGCCTGCGGCAGTGCTCAGGGGTTGTGCCCCACGCGACACTTCAGGAATGGGACCAAACGGGGTGCAGGGGGTGGGTGGGACCGGGTCGGGGCCGTGTGCCATCTCCTCGGTGATCGAGCTGCCTCCCCAGCCCTCGCTTTCATTTTGGCTCTGGAAAGACCCGTGTGTTTTTTTGGAGGTTCCTGTGGAGGCGGCCCCTGGTTTGCCGTGGAGAAGCGTCTTTCATGCTGTGTGGGGTGGGCTGGCCGTGGGGGGCATCACGGACTGCATTTCTTCCTCGCTTTAAATCTTTCTTTCTTTCGTTCTCTCTCTCTCTCTCTCTCTCTCTCTCTCTCTCTCTCTCTCTTTTTGGCTTTTTGGGTCACACCCGGCGATGCACAGGGGTTCCTCCTGGCTCTGCACTCAGGAGTTACTCCTGGCGGTGCTCGGGGGACCCTATGGGATGCTGGGGATCGGCCGTGCAAGGCAAACGCCCTCCCCGCTGTGTTATCGCTCCAGCCCGTTTTATTTATGTTTCATTGAATCACCGTGAGATACACAGTTGCAAGACTGTTCATGATTGGGTTTCAGGCATGCAGTGTTCCAACACCCATCCCTCCAGTGTGCAGTTCCCACCACCAGTATTCCCAGTTTCCCTCCCACCAGCCTCCCAGCCCTACCTAGACTGTCTCTATGGCACGCGCTTCCCTCTCTCTCTCTCTCTCTCTCTCTCTCTCTCTCTCTCTCTCTCTCCCCCCCCCCTTTAGGGCGTCATGGTTTGCAATACAGATACACCTCCTTTCTTTCATTCAATGTTTTCAATCCCACCAACACTGACTTAACCAAATTCTGGAGATTGGAGCATGAATCCGGCAGGATCCCTGGTGACCTGTGGGTCCCCTCCCCTCCTGCGGGGCCTAGATCACTCACTCTCTGGACCCCTTCCCTTCTCCTCGCGCTGATCGTGGGCTCAGGGCGTGTTTGTGGGCAAACACGAGACCTATCCCCTCCCTCTGCAGCCGTCCACCTCTTCCCCGTGCCGAGACCTCTCCCGCGTCGGCGCTGGCCTTCCTGCAGCCGACTGGCCCCTGGACATACAGCCTGCGGCAGGAGGATGCCCCCCATGGTCTGGTGCCCACCCCGAGCAGCTTGCGACTGGGAGGCCACCTGCTGCTAAGGAGACAGCGGCTGTAGGGGAGCCCGACAGGTGTGTGCCCGGGACAGCGGCTGGGATGACGGGGGTTGCTGAGAACTGGGGAGCCGGGGGGCGGGGGGGAATCAGATTTTCCTGAATCTGCCCGTGGAGGCGGAACCGTCAAAGCGACGAGCTGTGAAAAGTGACGAGCTGCTTCCTGTGACACGCGGACGCCTGTGTGCACCGCTGGTGGCTCACGCTGGCATGTGGCTTGGTGAGCAAACTGCCGTGCTGCCAGTGAGCGCCAGTCATGTCAGCGATCTGTCAGAGTCTCCCGGCATTTAGCACTTCGTTTCTGCTCCCGCCGTTGGTTTGGGCGTTGAGACTTACAAGCCTGTTGACAGCAGAGTATCACGCACGCAGCGTGCTAGCTCCACACCCGCCCCAGTGTCCCAGCCCCGTCTCCAGCCTCAGGGTCCCTCCCTCCGACACCCAGAAGCGCTCAGTTCTGGGGACCAGCTCGCGGGTCTCCCGCCACAGTTGTTTTACTTTCATGCTTGACACTCCCCGTCTGAACTATCCTCCTGTTCCTGCCTTCTCCTCCGGGTTCCACTCAGACTCCTCCTTGCTCCACCCATGGTGCTGAATCCCAGGCGCTTCCCTGGCAGCCGAGTGGTGCCCCGCTGTCTGGAGAACAGTCTCGCGCCCCACTGGTCTTCCTTGGGCTCTGGGGAGCTGCCCAGAGCTCTTCTGCGTCTTGTCTCGGCTCTTGGGGCCGTGGACAGGCGATGTGTTTCCTCCGGCTTCTGCTGGGCCATTTGATTCTGTGATGAAGTCACACTGCGTGGCCTTACTGTGCCGGGTGGGGACGGGGAGCAAGCAGGAGCACTGTGCGTGGGCTAGAAGTGCTGTGTGTGGACAGGGAGCAAGCAGGAGTACTGATTGTGGACGGGGAGCGGGCAGCCATTGTGAGGGCGCGTGGCTCCTCTTTGTTGGCTGGGGGCTCTGGGCGCGCCCCAGCATCCAGGGAGGCCTGACTCTCAGTCAGTTGTCAGATGCCCCCCTCCTTGTTCTAGGGGTGCTCAGATCATCCTTGACAGCTAGTGGGGTTGGACCAATTTTTTTTTTTTTTGCTTTTTGGGTCACACCCGGCGATGCTCAGGGGTTACTCCTGGCTCATGCACTCAGGAATCACTCCTGGCGGTGCTCGGGGGACCATATGGGATGCTGGGAATCGAACCTGTGTCGTCCATGTTGGCTGCGTGCAAGGCAGACGCCTTACCCGCTGTGCTATCACTCCAGCCCCTGGACCAGAATTTTAGCTTTGAGTTTGACAACTTCAGGAAATTTCAAACAAGATTAAAAAAATTATTTTTTTGATTAGAGGAAGTAGGAAAGGAGCAGGTGACTGAGGTGGTCCTGTTCTCGGAGCAGCACTGTCCTCCCCCTGAGGCCTGCAAGCGGGTGGGTGTCCCCATCAGGGACGGTGTGAGCTTCTGGGCTCCATGGTGCAGGCTGTTTCTTCAAGGGACACTCAGCCTCTCAGCACCGGCATGGCCCTGCCCTGTCTTGGCCTGTGGTGGGGATGGTCATGGGCTGGCATCGCCCATCTGTGGACTTCTGCACCAACTCAGGCCAACATCCTGGGTCACGTGAGACCCTGAGACATGCACCAGACCTCGATGTCTTCCCACTGGCGGCCTGCTCGAGGGCGGCCCTTGCCTGCTTCTGTACTTTCCTGGGGCCGGAAGCAGCTGGACACAGCCCCGGGGGGCCAGGCACTCAGATACATGTCTCTGTCCTTCCATGGCTCTGGCAGGGGGCTGGCACCAAACCCCGTGTGGTCACCTGCCCAGGAAGGCTGCGAGGATGGTCACCCCTGGTCACCTACCCCAGGAAGCCATGGGAACCGTCAGCCCTGGCTCTCGGCGGTCCTCTCTCTCACGTGGCTTTTCTCAGGGAATTCAGAGGGCTGCAGAGGCTCTTGGTGGGCCTTTGTCCCGGATCCCGGCCCCCAGCAAAGACCCACTTGGCTGGAGAGGCGCCTGTAGGGGGAGCTCGTGGGTGTGAGTGTGCGTGCCACTGGGGGCAGACACAGCTCTGCTGGGTATAGCCCTCAGTCACCACACTGAGCACTGCCCGGAGCAGCCCCCTCTTCCTCTGTCATACATGCTTTTTGACAGGTCTGTGCGGGACTGGGGGGCTCCCAAGCTGTGCTTGGGTCTGTGAGCCGCTCCTTGCAGGCTGGAGGCCGGGGTGTGAGGCCCGAGGAAGGGGGACTGCTTGGAACCCCCAGGGCCACACCCAGTGGGGCCCAGGGCCTTTAGGGCGGCACCTGGTGGTGGGTGCTCACTGGCCTTCCCCCCTGACCCTCGCTGCTCTCCCAGGGCCCCGGAGAGATGAGCTTCATTTTGAAGCTGTGCAGATTGGGGCCAGGAGGAGGTCGCTGAACTGGTAAGCTGGTGCCTGAGTTGGCGGAGCCAGTCTGACCCTCAGTGCGCGGTGCCAACCCTTTGCCCATCCAGTGTGCCAGGCTGCACCCAAGCATGCTGGCAAGTTGAACGAGGCACTCCATGGCGCTCACATCCCGCAGGCGAAAAGTCCCCCATGATACGGAGGCCCTGACCAGAGGAGACTGTCCTCAGCATTGGGACCTTTAGTGCCGGCCAGGTGGGGGTTTCCGCCCCTGTCCCCAGCCCAGCATTCTCTGTGCCATTGCAGTCTGGCTGCACAGAGGGTTTTTCCTTCTTCTCTTTGACTCTTGTGTTGGATTATGTTTTCTGGATGCCAAGGCAGATGGATGGCACTTTTGTTGTGATTCTGATATAAATAGCATCTGTGAAAAACTGGACATCAGTCCCAATCTGGCAAATAAACAAACAACGGAGGGAATTCTCCTTCTAACTGTGGCCCGGCTGTGCTGTGCGTTTGCTGGCCAGAGCCGGGCACTGGTGCTGTGGGTCGCCCCTGCTCATTTCTCCTGCTGCCGAGGGCCATGCTGAGCATCCCACATGCCCGGGCTTTCTCTTCCTTGGGAGAGCCTGCATAGAGGCGGCAGTGAGGCCAGAGTGGCTGGTCACTCGGCCCAGCGCCTGTCCGGGCCCCGAGCCCCATGCAGGTTTCAGCTCAAGGGGAGTTAGCCTGACCTCCGTGTTCCTGCAGGGTCAGACATTGTGACTGAAAGTCTCCAGGGTCCAGGAACAACCATGGCAGCACGAAGGTGATAGACAGATGGCCCTACCCAGACCCTCACTGGGGCCTCACTAGCGAGCAGAGGCCATGGACAGGCAGGATGTCTGGTGACGTCAATGCCTGCAGAGGCACCTGCATAGTGCACAGGAGTCTCTGCATCCCGGGAGTCTTGGTCTCTCCCCTCGTCCCCCCTCCAGCCTACTGACAGAAGCTTTGGCTTTTGGTCCAGGATCCAGCCAAGTGACTGGCCGGACAAAGCCGCAAGGCCATTCTCTGCAGTTTGGCATTGGAGTCCTGGAAGCCTGGGGTCAGGGGGCCATTCTTCAGCCTTTTTGTTTGTTTTGGCCAACCCTGGCTGGGCTTGGGGCTAACTCCTGGCTCTGTGCTCAGGGATCATTCCTGGTAGGGCTGGGAGCCTCTGTGGGGTGCTGGGGACAGAGCCTGGTTTGAGAATGTGCAAGGCCAGTGCCCACCCGCTGTCCTGTCGCTCTGTGTAAGCCCTTCTGGTTGGGCGTGACAGGATTCCAGCCAGGACCGAGCCCAGACTTAGGCTCACTGGGAAGGAGGGTGGCGGTGGCGGGGCTTAGGGTCCCGCGGGCAGGGGGACTCTGTGGTGAGGAGGTGGACTCCAGATCACGTGCCCGCAGGAAGAACGGTGGCTTTCGTTGCACTGGAAGATCACCCAGGAGACCCAGGGGCGCTGCTGTTGGGGTGCAGAATGCCCCGTCCCCCAATTCCCCCCATGCACAGATGCAGTGGCTCTGGTTCCGGGATCCAGCAGGGTGGGGGGCTGCCCAGTCCCTGCCCATCCTCCTGGGCTGAGCCAGTGCTTCTCAACAGCTGCTTCACCACATGCGTCTCCGGCAGAAACGGTCTGATGCTTGAGGGGCAGGAGGAGCCAAGAGAAGCCTGAGGTGGGGCCTCAGGCAGAGAGGAGCCAGGTGCAGATTCTGGGCATCCTCCCAGAGCCCCGTATGAGAGGGCAGGAGGGCAGTGACTGAGGGCAGAGCGCATACCCTGCTGGCCATGTCCCCACCCGACTGATGACTCTCTTGCTCAGTAGTTCTGACACTTCTGCACCTGTCCTTGGCCTGGGTCGGGTGGCCGGTGAGAGCAGGTGTGAGCGGCGTTCACGCTGTCACGAGGCTTCAAGTCTGGAGGGGTGCGGGGGCCTGGCCGGACTGGGGGCTCTGGACAGCAGGGCCCAGCCCTGGGTGGGGTGTCTGGATGCTTCCTGATGCTCCTGAGGAAGTGATATGGGTGCCGTGATGCTTTCTGAATGTCGGCATTGAGGGCACGCATGGGCCCGTTCGTTCTTGCCTGGGACAGAACAGCTCGGGAAGCCTGAGAGGGCTGGCTTGGGACGCGGCCAGGCGACCAGACACTCTGGTCTGGATTGCATGAGTAGCTGGGAGAAGTTGGATTGCTTTTTGGGCTGCAACCAGCGGAGATCAGGGCTACTGCCGGCTAAGTGCTGGGGTGCTGGGGTGCACCTGGGCTACTGTGTGCAGCGTCTTCACCCGGCCACCAAGCTTCTCCAGCTCAGCCAGAGTCTCACGGCAGGGAAGTCTCTGGGGACCAGCATGTGAAAATGATCATTTGAGAGCCATAGTAGGGCTGGTGATCTCACACGTGACTGACGCGGTCCGTCCCCAGCCCCGCCAAAGGAGCGATCTCTGAGCACTGAGGGCTGTGGCCCAAAATGCACATGAAAAAGATGATTCTAGTGGATATGTGGGAAATAGAGGGACACATCAGAAAGTGTGTGTGTGTGTGTGTGTGTGTGTGTGTGTGTGTGAGAGAGAGAGAGAGAGAGAGAGAGAGAGAGAGAGAGAGAGAGAGAGATGGCGTACAGGAAGTAGAAACAGCTGATGGCGAGTTGACGTGAAGTAACTCCATCCCGGAAACCTGAGCTTGGGAGTGAGGTTTGTGAGGAGGCGGCGGGGGAACCTGGGGATCCTCTTCTCGGGAGCCCCGCACAGCTTGGGTGTGGGCTGCAGCCCCGGGGCAGGTCTCCGGGCTTGGGGAGTGGACCCCCGGCCATCGGCCCCCAGCCCCGGCTCTCTTGTCTTTCAGAATTCCCGTTCCCAGAAAGCGTTGATCTCGAAGACCATGAACCAGAATAACATGACTGCCAACAACAGCATCAAAGCCAGCACCACCAAGGCCAGGTGAGCGGCCCAGGGTGGACAGGGCCCAGCTGTCTGCTCTGCGGGGGTCACTCCCACAGCCAGCAAGGGGCATTCAGCTTGGGGAGTCTGCAGACTCTGGGAGCCCTAGCTGGCTGCAGGCCGGGCCAGGCTGCCTGTCTGGCTTCCCCCATGCAGGGTCCCCTGCTGGCCTGTAGGGGGCAGCAGCGGGTAGCCTGTGCGCCTAGCCGGCAGCTGGGGACCGTGGCGGGTCCACTCTATAAATAGGACGTGCTCCACACCCCAGTCTGCTCGCAGGCGCGCAGGGCGCCGGCGACGGGCCGGCTTCCAGCGGGTGCCTGTGAGGCAGCAAAGGGGGACTGTGGGCTGTGGGAACAGCTATCTGGTGACCGGTGCGTGTCTGCATCAGCCTCGGGGTGGCCTTGAGGTGCTGGCGAAGTCCTGAGCTCCTGGACCCAGTAGATTGTCATCTTTGTTTTCTGTTTTGGGGCCACGTGCAGCCACAGGGGTCAGGGGCAGGGAGGGCTCAAACTGGGGCCTCTCAGCCCCCGAAGCAGAGCTTTGTGGCCCCATGATGGGCAGTGGGCTTGGCTCGGCAGAGCAGACCCGCTTTCCCTTCTGGATGCTCTGGGGCAGCGTCCCAGGGGGCCCCACCCCAAGTCCCTCGTAGCCAGTGCTCAGACATGCGCGTGGCAAGTGGTGCCTCCCTGGTGTTCGTGGTCTGGCAGCCTGGAGAAGGGAGAAGAGCAGAGGATGCCCGGGCAGTGGCAAGGGACAGGCTGGTCCCCACTGGGTGGGGTGGGGGGTGTGCGTGGCCCCCGTGGGAAGAGGCCCAGTCCCCTCTGAGGGGTGGGTAGGGCTTGACTGTGCAGCTGAGTCTTCTTTCTTGCTGTCTTCAGCAAAAGCGTTCCTTGAGTCAGACCACTTTGTACTCCAGTAATAAAGCACACACCAGGCAGCGCATTTCCGGGCGATTATCTGGCGCCTCGGGTGGGTGGTGAGGCAGGAGTCTGGTTATCAGGAAGTGGGTTTATGGATGGAGCGAGGAAGCAGTTATTTGCTGCCTCTGCGTGGCCTCTGCCCATGTGCTCATAAGACGCGCTCTGGCCCCAGGGTTGGCTGGGGCAGTGGGTGCCTGGATGTCGGACCCCCGGGCAGCACGTGTGTCTGTGTGTCCACGGGTGGGGGTGCAGCGCTAGGCTCTGACCTAGGTGCCAGCGTCCACCTCCTGACCCACGGAGCAGCTGTAGGCCCCAGGGACGGGCGCCTTTCCTGGCTCCAGTTCAGCTCCTGGTCCATGGCCTGCCCTTCGCCTGCCTCTCTGCTCAGGCCCC
This sequence comes from Sorex fumeus, assembly GCF_029834395.1. Classification (NCBI taxonomy): domain Eukaryota; kingdom Metazoa; phylum Chordata; class Mammalia; order Eulipotyphla; family Soricidae; genus Sorex; species Sorex fumeus. The sequence continues at coordinate 2,189,243 of NW_026606210.1, forward strand.
GCGTCAGCTGAGGCTCGCCTGTGCTCTGAAGCTGACCTGTCTCTCCGTCCCCCCCCACATGGTTCCTGGCTGAGCGCTGTGCTCGCCCATCAGCTGCCTCCTGGGAGCCAGGCTGCCCTTCTGTTCGTGATGTGGGCCCTGATGCTAAACGCCGTGCTCATGGGTGGGGCTGCTCCCCCCCCCCCCCGGACTGGCCCCCGTGGGCTCTCTGGACTCCCTGTCCCTGAATCCCTGAAAACCCTTTTGCTCCTGGCCTCGACACGCGTAGCTCTGCATCCCTGGGCCGCTGCCCGCTCAGCCACTGCCCCGTCCCCCTCGGCTCTGTCAGCTCTAGAACTTGGGGCATGTTAGCTGCACCCCCGAGAATCGCAGTTTGGTTGGAATGAAGACGGCCTGTGGCTGGGAGGTCTTGGCGGGCGACATCAGGAGGTCACGGAGGACAAATGCCTGACTGTGGGTGTGAGGGTCTGCACCTTTGCTGGGGCCTGGGGCGGGGCTCTGTGGAGCAGGGGTATGGATGGGAAGAATTGGGGGGGAGGGTGTCAAAGGCGAGGTTGGTGTGTGGACCCAGATCTGCCCCCTTTCATGATTGAAGCAGCTCTGGACAATGCACCCCTTTAGCCGATTTCTGGGGTTCTGAGGAAGTCACTTATGACCACTGGCTCTTTGGAGAGGGGTTTTGAGTCCCCTGCTGGCCCAGGGATGCTGCCGTGTTCGGTGCCTGCGCTCCAGACTGGCTGCAGAGAACCCACATCTCTGGCCCCTTCCCCTCTGAAAAATGAGTCATGGCCAGGGGTGTCCAGAAGTTTTCTCTCCAAGGACCGGGTGAGGAGCCTAGAGTGATGGGTCTGAGTGTCATGCTTTGTTTGAGACGTGTCTTCAAAGTGTGTGTGTGTGCATGCTTGCGTGCGTGTATTCTGGCAGGTGTGTGTGCATGTGTGTATGTGCTATGGGTGTGCATGTGTGGGTGTGTGTGCAGGTGTGCATTGCATGTGTGGGTGTACGTGTGTGCTGGTGTGTGTGGGCATGCATGCACGTGGGTATGTGTGCATGTATGTATGCGTGCATGTGGGTGTACATGAGTGTGTGTGGGGGGCATGTGTGCGTGTGTGTGTGCGTGAGTGCGGGCAGGCAGGGTCTAGTGGCTGGCAAGTTGACAGGCTCTGCTGTGCCCACCTTGGCCATACGCTCTGAAGGTGACAGCGTCTGTGCCCTTCTCTGTGCAGTGACTTAATGCAGAGAATAGCCACCATGCCCAACTGGTCCTTCTCGTGCCCTCCTGCGCGGAGATATGAGCCACTGCGCTCCCGGTCCTCCCTGGGCCGTGCGCACCAGGATGGTCTGCAGAGCACGCTCGGACCTCCTTCCGGTGAGTCCCCGGGGCAGCGCTTTGTCGCCAGCAGCCCTCATGGGTCAGCTCGGTTTCTCAGTGGCCCGCGTTTTCCCTGGGGCAGTGGTGGGGGGTGGGGTGCCGAGACCTGGGTTGCTCCAGCTGCTCGCCCCGTGGTGACGTGTTCCGAGTGGCGGCGGGGACTGTTAGGGGAGGGCGCCCTGTCTCGGCTGGACCTGCCTTCCCGCGCTTCTTCTGCCGTTCTTTTGCGCCGGCTGTGTTCACTGGCCCTGTGAGGGATGCGGAGGCAGAGGGTCTCCTGGAGGCTGGCGTCAGCCGGCGCCCCACCCAGGGACTCGCCGCTGCCGTGTGTGCCTTCACAGCCCCGACGGCCGCAGACCCGACGCTGAGCTTCCTGGATGTCAAACGGATCCTGCTGCAGAAGATCGCCAGCCAGCGGGAGGAGCTGACCCGGGCCTTCCGGCTGCTGGACCCGGCGCTCAGCGGGACCTTGACTAGGAGCGAGCTGCGGCGGGTCATCAGCACGTTCCTGCTGCCGCTGACCAGGGAGCAGTTCCAGGACGTGCTGGCCCAGGTAGGCGGCCCGGCATGCCGGGTGGGGCCTGGGCACCCTGGTGATACCAGGTGGGGGGCTCTGGAACAACTGAGGGTCAGACCCGGGGCCTGGCGCATGCCAGGTATGGCCCCTGCACTCCCCCCCCCCAGCCATCTCCCCGCCCTGTTGTATGCATTTTTGAGCAACAAGGAGAAGTTTGAGGGCCGAGATCGGGGCTCCGGAAATGTCAGGCTGGAATAGGTGAACGAGGGGCCCCGTGGCTGTGTGTGGAATGTCCGTGGAGTATTCGCATGACGCGTAACGGGAGAATATATTTATGCTGGTTAGATACTGACCGACTCAAACTTAACATTTGTTTGAGTTTTGGTTCCGTAGTACTTTTGTGGCAAAATGATCATTTTCGTTACAGTTTTAAATCTGGGAGCTGGGGAGGTGATCAGCAGTTGGGTCCATGCCTGGTGGGGCTGAGGTTCCCAGCTGGCCCCCTGGCACTGCCTGGCCCCCTCGCAGGACATGGGGCCGACCTCCTCTAAGCCTGAGACCTCCATATGGGCACCAGGGAAAATGGTTAGCTTTCCAGTCAGAAGTCATTTCAGATCTTCAGAAGCTTGATGAGATTAAGACAGGTTGAGGAGACGGCTTGGTGAGCATATGCTTTGCATGTGGGAGGCCTGGGTTTGCACTCCAGCACCAGATGGTCTGCTGAGTACTGACGAAGAGGCCAGAAATGCAAAGGGAAAAAAGGGTAAGGGGCTGAGCGATGGGACCGCAGGGAGGGCGTTTGCCTTGCAAGCAGTCGACCCTGGTTCGAGTCCCAGCATCCTGTGGGGTCCCCTGAGCACCACCAGGAGTCATGCCTGAGTGCAAAGTCAGGAGTGACCCCTGAGCATTGCCAGGTGTGACCTCTCCCCCCAAAAAGGGTAAGATTTGGGGCTGAAGTGATGGGACAGTGGGGAGGGCACTTGCCTTGCTTGCGGCTGACTTGGTTCGATCCCCGGCATCCCATATGATCCCCTGAGCCCATGGGGAGCGATCCCTGAATGCAGATTTAGGAGTGAGCCCTGAGTATCGCTAGTGGGTACCCCACAGACTAGAAATCATGGCCCCCACACAGTACATGCAGTGGCCATCACAGTACATGCTATGACCATGTCCCCTTCGCCCAGACTTGCCTGTGATCGACATTGAGCGCCTCAGTTTCTCCCACGATCTTTGTGTCTGGATGAGTGTGTACTATGTGTATGTGAGTGTGTGAGTATGCTCGAATGTGTGCATATGTGTGAGTGTATATGTATGTCTATGTATATGTTTGTATGGAGTGTGTGATTGTATGAGTATGCTTGGATGTGTGTAGGTGAGTGTGTAATTGTGTGAGTGCACTTGAATGTGTGTATTTGTGTGTCTGAGTGTATATGTGTGTATGTGTGTATGTGAGTGTGTATGAGTGTATGAGTATGAGTGTGAGTGTGTAAGTACGTATATTTGTGAATGAATGTGTGAACATGTGAGTATATGAGTATGTAAGTGTGTGTATATGTGTGTATGAGTGTATATGTATGTGAGCATGAGTATGTATATGTGTATGTGTGAGTGTATGTATGTGTGCATTTGTGAGTGTGTATATGAGTGTGTGAGTGTATATGTGTGTATGTGAGTGTGAGTATGTATGTGTGGAGTGTGAGTGTATATGTGTGTGAGTGTATGTGTGAGTGCATGTGAGTATGTGTGAGTGTGTGTATATGTGAGTGTGTGTTGTGTGTATGTGAGTGTGTGTGAGTGTGGGTGTGGGTGTGAGTGTGCGTGCATGAGGAGACACCGTTGACAGTGCATGTGGCCTCTTTCTGAGCCCGTGGGGAGGCAGTGGTCCCTTCCCTCTAGCGAGCGCTTTTGTGCGATGCAGCTTTCATGTAAGGACAGTTGATCGGGTGCAGCTTGGCTCAGTGGGGCCCTTTGCTGGCTTTTAGACTTGAAAGTGACTTCTTCCTTGCAAATATCTGAACACACGGGGTGTTCCTTGACCCTCAGCACCAGAGGACGTGAACCTTGGCTGTTTCTCTTTCTGTGACAGCTTGTCTCTGCATGATCAGACCCTTCTACACCTTCAGTTCTACATGAATCCCCGAGTGTAGGGCACTTGGTTGCTGCCTCGTTGCCTCTTTTGTTTTGGGGCCAACACCCAGCAGTGCTCAGGGCTTACTCCTGACTCTGTGCTCAGGGATCACTCCTGGCAGGGCACAGGGGACCATATGGGGTGCCAGGGGGTGAACCTGGGTCAGCCACATGCAAAGCCAGCGCCCTACCCACTGTCTGTGGCCTCTGCCTTGTTGGCTTTTAACTGGGCACAGATAGGCCTTCTGCATTCCTGCTGCTGGCGCTTGGTTTGCCAAGGACGGGGGTCCATTCAGACTCCCCAGTCTAGTGCTGTGCCCTCCTGCAGATGCCCCCAGGAAGGCCTGATGCTCAGATTCCGAGCACGGCTGTTCCTAATGGCCTGCTGTCTCCTTTGAGTGCAGATGCCTCTCACTAGCTCCAGGACCGTTCGGTACCTTGACTTCCTGTCCAGGTTTGGCGGACTCGACCTCCAGGTGAATGTCCTCAAGAGGTGAGTGTTAGGTGCTGAGAGGAGGTGTCAGCCCTCTGGATTTGTCCTCAACAGCAGGTTTTTCTGGTAGATGTTGGCGGGGGGTCTTGTTCCCAGACCAGGTGCCCTCATTGGAACTAGCCCCCACTAGAAATTGGGCTTCTAGGACATTCAGACAGCTCTGTGGGCTGCATTTCAGGAGGAAAATGAGGCTGTGTTCAAATGGAAATGTGGTGAATTAAAACCAGACAAATCTGCTCTACACGCAGTACATTTCAGACCAGGAAAGAATGAATTTTCATTTTGAAGTAAAAATATTAAGGCATCAAATGTGAACTGTCTTCATTTTTGCGCAATTTAAAATCCTTTCAGGAGCGGGCGCACTGGGCGGCAGGGAAGGAAAAACCCAAGGAAGTGTTCTGGGCGCGTCCCCGCGTCTCCTGTCTCGGCACGGGCGTGGGCCCGTCTGCTGCTTTGTCTGCAGAATCAGCTTGTTAAAGCGTGAACTTTAATCTGTCGATTAGCTGGAAAGTCTTAGATTCTAGTGTATGATTCAGGAAATATTGTTTTAGTAAAAAAATTACTCACTTGATTATCCGGCTCTGGAAGTATAAACACCATTTTCTCAGCAGTCACCCAGAGCTCTGATAAAAATGAAATTGCTTCTGAAATATGGGTGGGTTTTGGCAGCACAGCGTTCCTGATTGGATCCATCCTGGGGACTGGAGGGGTTGCCTTCTGGGGAGGGGAGAAGCCCGGCCGCCCCCTTGGCGCTGTGGGGCATTGGCCGTTGGCAGTGGCGAGATGGTCTAGCTTGATGTTAACGGCATGGGTCTTGCTTAAATTTGAAACACAGATGCCCAGCGAAGTTCTTGGTCTGTATTTGAGAGTCTGCCCGCACTGCTCTCATCCAGCTCCACGAGCAAGGAAGGGTCTGAGATTGTTTCCAGGGACCAGAGGCACCTCGGGGTTCTGGGCGAGCAGCACCCTAAGTTGGATGTTACTTATTGACCAAGCTAATGCCCTGGAGAAACAAAGCAGGGAAGTTTTTTTTTTTTTTCCCAAATGGTTAAGAGAAAGGGAGGCCTCGGTCTAGTAGTTTAACGGAGAATGGAGAGTGATCAGAGAAGGCTACGCTGTTTGGTTCTGTTTTGGGGCAATACCTGGCAATGCTCAGGGGTCATGCCTGACACTTTACTCAGGAATTGCTCCTGGTGGAGCTCAGGGAACTGAATGTGGTGCTGGGGATTAAACTTCGGTTGGCCGTGTGCAAGGCAAATGCTCTCCTTCTGTACTCTGGCCTGAAGGCTGCATTTTGAAGCTGACTTTGAAAGATTTCTGCCGGTCCTAGCCAAGCTGAATCCTCTCTTGAAAAGCGCCTTCTCGCTCTGGCAATGTGGGCGGCTGTGGCACGAACAACTAGCGCGTTCCCGGAGAAAGAGGAAGGTGCTACCGAAGGACAGACGGCCCACCGGTATCTTAGTCCGCTACTGAGTTGGCAGAAAGAGTCTTAGAGACCAGATGTGGATGTTGGGGACCAGGGCACGGGTATTCCAGGAACCCAGATGAACCTATGTGCTGTGTCAGCTTCCTGGCACGAAGGGAAAGAGATCTCGGGGGTCTCCTACGGTGGGGGAGCTGTGCCATGGAGCAGCCACCCGGAGTCAGTCGGGATGCTGCGGGCCAGCTAGAAACCTGCCCGGAAGATGGTCCAGCAAGGCACTCCTGAGGCGGAGCAGCAGGGGGCCAGCTGCTCATTTCCATGTAGGTCTGTGCCTGGTCAGAAAGGTGAGGCACTGACTGACACTGGCGCTGGGTGTGCCCATCTGCGGAGAAATGCGTCTTAGCCTGGCCCCTGAAGGAATCCCACCAGAACAGTCTGGAAAGCATGTGAAGAGACTAAAGCGTGAGGATGGTGTCCAGCAGGACCTCTCGGCCCATCCAGTGCGGAGTGAACGGCCCGTGTGTTTGAAGAGACGAAGGGCCGTTCCTGAGAGGCCTGCACAGGCCCCGAGGCAGCCCCCTGAGCTCTTGACCGGACACAGAGCACAAGTCCTGCATCCTGAGGGCGGGTGAAGGCCAGGTGTCAAACACAGCAGAGAAGAGGGTCAGGGAGTGCAGGCAGCTCAGAGGGCACGAGACGAGTGGAGCAGAGAAGGCTGCGCCTGCGGGGACACAACCCAGGAGATGGGGGATCAAGGCCGTGAGCAGACACCAAGGGAGTGGCAACGGCCCTGGGCGTGACGTGCCCCCACTCCCAGACCCTGGGCCTGAGGCTCCCCCAGCCCACTCCCCCTGCTCTGTGGCTGGCCTGGTGCCTCTGACGCTCGCTCGCTTGAAGAAACGCCAGGTCGGCTGAATAGCGCTCACGCGCTCACCCCTCACGTTCCACCCTTCCCTGCAGGGGTGAGTGTGGCTCCAGCTCATTCCACGGCCAAGGAAAGCCAGGCCAGGGCCACTGCGTCACTGGCCAAGCTCCACCTGGTGGGCAGGCCCTGCCTTAGACACCCTGATGGGCCCAGGGCAGGGGTCACCGGCCTCCTCAGATCTTGCTGACACCAGGCTTTTGTTTTCATTTTTAAGGGGTGAAGGCGATAGGAACTGCAGTCGGACTTTGAAAGAACTGGAAAGCCAAGCAGGGGAGAAGGTAAGAGAAGGCTCCCCCATCCTCCCCGCTCCTCGGTAGCTGCGGCTGTTAGCGGAGGCATCGGGCAAGGCCACTTCCCGGCCACGTCGTCTCCAAGCTCCTGACCCAGCACTTGTCATGGGCCTGGGGTGCAGACTCGGTGTCTCTCTCCTAATGGACGCAGCTGCAGCCGGGCACAGGTGTCGTATCGATGGCTCTGCCGTACTTGGCTAGTTAGTGGGGGGCTACTCTTTCCAGCTCTGTCTGAGACCGAGGGCACGCTGGCTCTGGAAGGAGGAGGCGAGGGTCTCCTGCAGGGTGCCACTCTCTGGGAACGCAGAAGAGTCAGTGGAGGGCCCTGCTCCAAGGTGCGCGTGTGGGGCCTGGTGCTTGGTCCCGTCACTGCTCACACCGCGGGCGGGGCAGGCTGAACTCGTTGAGTAGAAGCCGGGCCCCGTGTGCCCTGTAGCTCAGTGACCGGGGTGCCTGCATCCCCGCCGAGTCCACTTGATCCTACAAATCTGGCACATTTTCTTTCCTTCTGAACTCTGCTGAGATCTTCAGACAGTTCAGAGTCAAAACCAGCCAGAAATCCTCAAGGCAGTGGTCTAAGTGCCCTGGGCACGCTTGTCTCTCTGGCGGTCTGGCGGTCTGGCATCCTGAGCTCTGTGATGGAGAGTCCCGCCCATGCTGGCCTTAGGGCTCCCCCTGGGCCCTTCCCCACTGGGACTCTGGGTGTTTGCTCACTTGCACGTCTCCCGTTTGTCTTTCCATGGGCCGTGACTATGAACTGGGTTGAAACAAGACCCCAGGCCGGTCAGCTGTGGCGGTCAGTCCCATATCAGGCACATAGTGTGGAGGGTCAGCACCGTTTCGGGCTCCATCCAGGAGAGCCCCCCATGTTCCCACCCTCCTGAAGCCGTCCCGAGGAGCCCCCTGCCCTGACAGCTGGTGGAAGCTTGGGGTGCTTGGTGCAAACCAGGGCTGGCTCTGGGGACCTTCCGCCCCACTCAGCGTCACTCACCCTCTGGGTGTTCCGCAGCAGAATCCCAGCCCCATGCGCCTCGCACTGTGCCTGGCAGGGGGAGGGTGCCGAGGTGGGCGCTGCTATCCAGGCACTTGCTGTATACCAGCTGGGGCTTGGGCGCAGCCTTAACCCCAGTTTCTTTGTCTGTGAAGGGGGCTGCCACCTACCTGGGGGTGGCTGTGTGCCCAGAGCCCATGGGCCCTGCCTGCTCTGTTCTTGCCCTCCCCACACCAGTGCTGGCCTGGCAGGAAGTGGCCGCTACTTGATCAGGGGTGTTGGGGGGCATCTCCCCGCTGCTGCCCTGGGCCTCCTCCCAGGGCTCCAGTGCTGTGCCCCTCGCCTGCCCTCTTAGGCACACACAGAGGCACACACATACACGTGCAAGTGCACACACACGTATGCACACACATACACTTGCAGGCACACATGTACACATGTATGCACACATACATGTTGCACACATGTACGCACACATGCATACATGTACACAGGCACACATGTATGCATGCACACATAAGCAGACACACATGCAGACACACATAGGCACACATGTAAGCACAAACACGAATACATACACATGCAGTCCCGCGTGTACACACACGCATGCACACATGCAGCCCTGCTTCCCGTGGGACCCAGCTCTGTGGTACTTCTTTCTTTTATGTAGGAGGACTGCTATTTATTCAGCCACTGATTAGCTGATTGAATTGGCATGAACTCCACCTTTCTTTTTTTTCATAATTTAATTTATTTTTTTCTTATGTTTATTTATTGAATCATTTTGGGAAAAGTTACTAAGCTTTCAGGTTTAAGTCTCGGTCATAACAATGATCAAACACCTTTCCCTTCACCAGTACTCATTTTTCACCACCAAGAACCCCAATATACCCGCCTCCCACCCCTCCCAATGCCTGTGAGGCAAATGATTTCTACTTAACTCTTCTCTACATTGATTACATTCATTATTGTGACAAAAGATGCACCATTATTGTTTAGAATTCCCCCCCCAACAGTCAGAATTGCTGAAAAGACATTGTGAAATACTTTGTTTTCTATAGCTAGTTATGAGAATCATATAATATTGTGCGGCCACAATAGCATCTGCGTGATTTTGGATTTCCGCAAGGAGCCAGATAATTATGAAATTGGTTTCTGTGCGTTTGGTGTTATGGCCGTGCCAGAGAGCCGCTTGTTGGGGGCAACTCGTGACTTCGGTAGAGCGTGAAGGATGAGCCAGTACCACCCCCCTTCCCATGGGACTGCAGTTGCCCCGTCACCGCTGGCTCATACCTGGCTTTCCTATAAGCTCTGAGGCAGTGGCCACCTTGCTGCTGGCGGGGGTGGGGGGAGGCAGAAGGGAGCAACACCCTTTCCCTCCCGGGGAGGCATGGCACCGTAGTTTAACGCATGGTCCGTTCGCTTTTCTGCCGCAAGCTGCCAGGCTTTGGATTAAGTCCTTTTGCCTCAGAAGCCATGGCCGTGCCGGAGAGCCACTCGTGGGGGGCAACTCGTGACCTCGGTAGGGTGTGAAGGATGAGCTGGTACCATCCCCCTTCCCGTGAGACTGCAGTTGCCCCGTCACTGCCGGCTCATACCTGGCTTTCCTATAAGCTCTGAGGCTGCCGGGCTCCAGATTAAGTCCTTTTGCCTCTGGAGCCATGGCTGTGCCAGAGAGCCGCTTGTGGGGGCAACTTGTGACCTCGGTAAGGCATGAAGGACGAGCCGGTACTGCCCCCCTTCCCATGAGACTGCAGTTGTCCTGTCACTGCCGGCTCATATCTGGCTTTCCAATAAGCTCTGAGGCAGCGACCACCTTGCATGTGGTCCAGATGCATTTCTGCCAAAAGCTGCTGGGTTTCGAGATTGGTTTCTGAGTCTCTGGGATCATGGCCATTAATCAGCTTGATCAGGAGCCAGAGAGGCCGTTTGTAGGCGGCGACTTGGGGTCTCGTTGGGATGGGGAGGAAAGGGCCGGTTCCACCCCCATCTGGTGAGGCCCTGCACGTCTCATCACTGCAGGCCCAAACCTGACTGTCCAGTGGCCTCTGGAGGATGACGGTCACCGGGCCACCAGGGGGAACAGGCCAAGGCATGAAACCTATTACCACCTGGAGTGGCCCAGCGCCAGTAACCTACTGGAGGAACAGGATGCATTTCTGCCAAAAACCTTTGGGTTCCGAGATTCATTTCTGAGTCTCTGGGATCATGGCCGTTAAGCAGTTCTATCAGGAACCAGAGAGGCCATGCCTCCAATTATATAGCCGAACCGGAGGTGGTTTGTGGGTGTGTCTCCCACATACCTAACTTTTGGCTGTTTACTTTCTTGGTAAACTTTGACGCAAGCTTTTGGGGTCTGGCCAAAGGCACAGCAGCAATTTTGGGGTATCTGAAAGTCTTACAGTGCCATCAGGTTGCTGAAGCACTTGCCTCACAGGTAAAGATTGACCTGCGGGCACCATACCCGCTTCTGTGGTACTTCTTAGGGTGTCTGCTGCGTCCTGGTGATACATATTGTCCCCCGGGTGTGTGATGTGTAGGGTCAGGCCCAGCCAGCCTGAAGCCTAGCAGGCCGTGCAAAGCTGCTCTGTTCTGAGGGGTGGCTGTAGGGGGTGGGGGACAGGCCTGCACAGGCTTCTCTGTTCTGGGTGTGTGTGTAGGGTACGCGGGCAGCAGATCTGCCAGTGAGGTGGTGATGGGATCAGGAGAAGCCCCTGCAGGCAGGTTCCACTCAGTGGAGGTGCCCTGCTTCCCCACAGGGGTGAAACCTTCTCCTGCAGCACCCCTGTCCCCAGAACCCCCCAGAATCCATGGCGGCACCCAGCAGGCCACTTCCTCCTTTGCTCTGCTGGCCCCACGCGTCCAGGCCCTTCTCTGGTCCCGGGGCAGGTGTGGGGGCACGGGACCGGTTCCTGTTCCCGCTGCTCGACTCTGCCCTGGGGCCTCCTGCCCACAGGCACCTGAGTGCGCGTCTGCCCGCACCCTGCCCTCTCTCATGGAGCAGGCGCCACAGGCTTGGAGGCGCCTACCTGCTACGGGCCCGCCCTGGAGCCTGGCAGCTGGACTTGGGCCTGGAGCTTCTGCAGCTTCATGGCTGGCCCGGAAGTGTCTGCGTGTCACCAGGTTGGCAAAGCTGTGGTCCTATGTTATGCCTTCCAGGAGGGCGTTGGGGACGAGGAGCAGAGGCGGACACAGGACGACACAGTGGGCGCCTGTCCAGAGCGGGAGGGCAGTGCCTCCAGAGCAGCCCAGGAATGCTTCCCCTCTGCACCCTGAGCTCGATCGAGAATCTATGAATCTCGTTCTGGTAAAGACATAGAACGAGAAAAGAAACAATTCAGAGCCGTGAGGCGCCATGTTCTCACCCAGGGCCCATCATAAACTTGTAGCTGATGTTGGGCATCTGATCTACCCCGCCACTGACCATCAGCAGGACAGTAGACCAAGGGGGGTTGGAGCTGGATTTTAATGGACTCACCCTGGTGGCTCTGGGTCTGTGTGGGGACGAGGGGCCCCGAGAACCATCACGGAAGCAACGCTGGCTTCCGGGAGGCACAGACCACCCCCCTGGTCTGGAAGAGCCTCAGAGCAGAACAAAAGCCTCTTCTTCAGGGCAACTTTCCTGAAGAGAAGACATTTGAGGAGTGCCGAGGGGTGCAGAAACAGTTGCGGGCGTCCCAGCCACCTCAGAAGCACCTCCTCCTGGCAACCCCCCGGGCTTGGACAGCCACGCAGCTCTGGCCCTTCACTCCCTTGCACGTCGGGGCTCACGGCAGCCACTGCCGACGAGCATGGATGGGAACGCGGCTCCTCTCTCCCCGGAAGGAAATATCAGCATATCGCTGAGCTGTTGGGACAGATTGTCTCAAGGCCCCTTTTCCTCCTGCAGAAAAGCCTGTCACTCAGAAGTGAGAGTAGTGATTAATCATGTCACACTCAGCGTCTGTGCCCGTCGCGAGGGAAGGAAGTGCCACGTCGCTCCTGTCGCCACGTCTAGGCAGAGTGTGCTGCCGGCCCCTTCCCGGGCCCCTGGCCTTCCCTGCCCAGTGTCTGCCCTGGCCACGCTCATTTTCATCCAGAAAGCCTGTCCGTCAGGCTCCTGCAGCCCGGCCTGGGTGTGACTGCTCGCAAGGCTTGGGGCTGGGAAGCAGGTCAGAGACGGTGCACCCATGTCCCTCCAGGTCACGGTTCTCCTGGCACTGGGGGTGGCTCTGAGAACACATGTCTGAGGGTGGCCCTTAGGAGTCTCCAGCCGGAAGTCTCACATGAGGCGGACGTGTGGCTGTGGGGGCAGGATGTGGAGGTGGCAAGCTGGTGGCACCTGTTTCTGGGCCCCCACTCACCTCGTCTCCGCCAGCTGTGACTGGGGATGCCCACCACTCTACCCACGGAGCTTGCCTCTCCTCTGAGCAAGTGTCTTCCTGCCTTCACACAGTCATGAGGGCAGAAACCAGGTCTGGTTCCCCCTGTTCCTGTCCCCTTGTGCCCTGCACACCAGCAAGTCCCGAGACCTGTGCAGAACCCCCCTCTCCTGTGTCCCTCCATCTTCCCTGAGCTGCATTTTCTGCTCGCCATGGGCACCTCCCAACTTCCACTCACACACTGCCCTCACATGGTCCAAACAGGCGGGTTCCCTCCGACTCCTCCAGGGAGACCCCTGAACTCTGGCCTTCCCCTCTCATTCTAGACCTGCTGGCTCAGGGCTGCCCGGCTTAGTGTCAGAATCAGTGTCTCTGTGTCAGTGTCAAAGTCAACATCAGTGTCAGTGTCTGTGTGTCAGTGTCAGTATCTGTGGCAGTATCTGTGTCAATGTCAAACCAGCCATGGCACAGGGCTGCCCCTGCAACAGTATCCATATCAGCCTCTGTCAGCACCTAGATCAGTGTCAGCTTCTGTGTCAGCATCAGTGTCAGCGTCTGTGTCAGTGTCTGTCTGCGTTTGTGTCAGTGTCAGCTTCGATGTCAGCCTGTGTCACTGTCAGTGTCAGTATCTGTGTCATTGTCAGACCAGCCATGGCTCAGGGCTGCCCCTGCAACAGTATCCGTATTAGAGTTTGTGTGTGTCAGCACCTCTATCAGTGTCAGGTTCTGTGTCAGTGTCAGTGTCAGCCCCTCTATCAGTGTCAGTGTCAGCCTCCGTGTCAGCGTCTGTGTCAGTGTCAGTGTCTGTGTCAGTGTCAGCGTCAGCCTCTATGTCTTTGTCAGCTTCTGTGTCAGTGTCAGCGTCTGTGAGTGACAGCGTCTGTGTCAGCTTCTGTGTTGGCGTCACTGTCAGAGTCAGACCAGCCTTGGGCCCTGGCTGCTCCTTCCTCAGTGTCTGTGGAGGAGACCAGCCTTGGCTCGCGGTTCGCAGGCGAGACAGCTCCGGGGCTCCCTTATCCCGTGGGACGTTTGCCTGTTTGTGGCCCCTGCTCTTCCTTGACCACGGTTGTCCCTTTGTGCCCGGCCCTGCATCCATGTTCCCAAGGAGAAAGTGTGGGGCGAGGAGAGCGGTGCTGGGGTGGGGAGGATGGGGTGGGTGGGGTGGGTGGGCCCTGCAGAACCGCCGCTCAGTGTCCAGGGAGGGAGAGAAGCAGAGGGTGGGTATCAGGGTGCGCTGAAGTGGGCCTTTGGGGTGGGGTGCAATCCCAGCGGGCAGTGGCGTCATCCATCTGTCAGTCCTTCTCGGAACCGGCCACTCCGGCCATTCCCAGGGTTTGCCAAGCCCCTGCCCCCGGAGAGCCGGGCCACGTTTCCAGCACTGCCCTCGGGGGTCCCTTTCAGAGGCGGGCCAGAGTCCAGCGCGTCCCAAGAGTTTCTTGGTTGAAGTGTCTTAAGCTTTCTTTGTGCCACCTGCCTGGCAAGTGGTTGAGGACTGGGAGGGATCAGGGCGGGGGGGGGCAGGGGGCACATCTCCCCTGGTCCGGGGCTGCAGACAAGCCCGAGCTGCCTGGGCAGTTCTGTGCCCTGGTGCCAAGTGAGTCCGCGACACCGGCTCCCCTTCTTGGTGCTCCGGCTCCCTTTGATTTCTTTGTGCGTCGACGCGCTCCATCTGTAGTCGGGGCAGGCTTGGCTTACTGGGGGGCAGGCGAGGGGGCCCCGGCGCCCCTGGCCCAGGCTCAGAGGCCGAGCCTTTGTTAACCGTGAGCGATGGCGGCGGGGCCCTCCCGCCTGTCCCCAAATTGAAAGTTTGTGTTTACGAGGTGCTGAGCGTCGACTAATTTTTTCCTATCTGGTTGGCTCGCCTCTCCCAGCTGGTAAATAGGAAATGTTCGCGGTGGGGAGCCGGCCCTCTGCAGAGGGTAAACAGATGGAATCCATATAAAGTGACAAGTTAGATGGAGCCAAAACCGAGAACATAACAGCCAGGCGACTTCGTTCCAGTTCATTTAGCCCTGAATAGCGCCTCGTCGCTGCACAGCTGCGTGGCGCTCCCGCCGCACCCCCCCCTCCTTTCTTCTGGGTGGATAATGACAATTTCAAAGAAAAAACTTTAATTAAAGATTTTATACGAAATAGCCAAAAGTAGAATAATAAGGCAAATGAGTGCTGATGTGCTGATTGTGGAGGCTTGTGCAGGCCGCGCCTTGCAAACGCTCCCGCGCTCCGAGCGCTGCAGCAGGAGGCGCCAGACAGACAGCAGAGGCACCGGCCCGTCCCCACCCCTCAGGCTCAGTCCCGTCCTTGGTCCCCTCCTGCCAGGGGAGGTGAGAAGGGGCGGCCTTGGGAGGGAGCCAGCCGGAGCCCATCAGGTGAACTTGTCAAAGGGCTCTAGGATCTGGGGGTCCCCCACCCCTTCCGGTCTGGCAAGAAACAGCTTCTCCTTCAGGAGGGGCCCCCCAGAGCCGGGGCTGGACTAGTTCGCAGTTGTGATGGGGATTTGGGGCATAGGGGAGGAAACGTCAGACCTTTTCTTGTCTTCTGGAAAATTCTGGGTGGCCCTGTTTATTGGGGTTCGGTACTCACTGTCCTGGAGCTCCAAGTGTGCAACAGGGCACCCACACGCCCCCGATCTGCTCTTCACGCCATATTCGCTGCCTTTGCTGGGCCAGCACGTCCTGGGAGCACTCAAACTCTTCCGTGTCCAGGTCTTGCCCCTGGGTGTGACAGCGGTGGGTCAGCACAGCCCACCTGCGGCTGGGACCTCGTGCTGGCCTTCAGCTCCTGCACCTCCAGCTAGAAACGGAGTCAGGCGACCCCTCTGCTCTCCCTCCACCCTGTTGCTAGGGTCTGGGGTTATCCAAGGAAAGGGTGGGTCTCTGTCCCCCCACCTGCGTTCCCTGGCCTCTCCCCTCCTTTCAGCTCCTCCTCCCATCCCTGGGCTGTGTATGTCCCATACTTGGTACACACCCGCAAGTAGGAGAGCTGACCCCCTGGGTCTCCCCTGAGCCCATATGTATGTCCATGCCAACAACAGCACACACTCCTGCTCCCTGCCCCAGCTCCGTGTCTGTCCAGTGCAGTGCCTGGGTGGTGCAGGCAGCCAGACCATCAGAACAGCCCACCTGTGTTCTCACTGTGTTGCCTGTACTTTCTCTGCCAAGATTCCCTGGATACCCAAAGCGGTGGTCTTCCCATCTGTTCATCTATCCATCCATTCATCCATCATCATCCATCCACCCATCCTTCCATCCACCCATCTATCCATTCATTCATTGACCCATCCATCATCTATCATCCATCCACCCACCCACCCATTCATTCATCCATCCATTCATCCATCCACCCATCCATCCGTGAAACATTGGTCCATTCATCCATTCGTCCATCCATCTGCCTATCCTTCCATCCGTCCAACATTGATCCATCCACCCATCATCCATCCTTCCATCCATGAAACATTGGTCCATCATCTGTCCATCCATCCATCCATCCATCCATCCACCCATCCATCCATCCATGAAACATTGGTCCGTCCGTCCGTCCATCGATCCATCGATCCATCGATCCATCCGTCCATCCATCCATCCATCCATCCATCCATCTGTCCATCCATCCATCCATCCATGATTGGTCCATTCATCATCCATCCTTTGTATTTCCTTCCATCTATCCATCCAGCATTGGTCCATCCATCTATCCGTCCATCTATCCATCTGTCTGTCCTTCCATCCATCCAACATTCGTCCATCCAACTGTCCATTCTTTATCCATTCGTCCACTCCCCTTTCCATCATCTCTGTCCATCTGTCACCCATCGTTTCTTTATTCACTATAGGTCTCCTTCTCTGCCAGCTGGCTTGGCCACAGCCTCTCCCATGATGAAGTGTGTGGCGTGGCTGCCTTTGGCTGCTGTTGAGTCGCTGTGGGCTGTGTCTGTTCTGGGGATGATGTCTGCCTGCTCGCCCCATCCTCGTGTGCACGGCACGCCCTTATTCACCTCTGCCTTGCAGATGGAGTGCAAGTTTGGGAGTTAGGTCACCGTGGCATGCTGCCTGGCTCCTCACTCTCATCTCGGAGCTGGTGTGGGTCCACCTTCCTGGGGCAGCTGAGGAGGGAGGGCAGAGCTTAGCCTGGCCAGCAGGCAGCAGCTTCTCCTCTGCTCTGCTCCCTGGTTTCCTTGTGTAGCGCCCCTGGAAGGCCACAGACCCACGACAGAAGTGTTCTGTGCTGCTCCACGGTCTTCTTCCTGCCGTCACCACCTCTCTCTGCCCTGGCACGAAGTGGGGAACCATGGGGCTGTGGCCACTCATTCCTGGGCCCTTCTGTCCTGGTCATGACTGGGCCTGGGCTCCAGCTCCCTGGGGGGTGGCAGTGCCCCCTGCTCTGGGGCCTGTGGGGGACCTGGATGCATTAGGGACCCGGGACCCATGAAGTGTGCAAGCATGAGCCTGCATGTGCGTGCACACGTTTGCTTGCCTGTGCGCACGTGTGCGACAGAGCCTGCACGTGCACGGCCGGGTCCGGGCTGGGGTGAGGTAAGCGTGAGGCCCAGAGACACTTGGCTCCGGCAGTTGGGAATTGATGCCAGTTTGTGCCCGTCCCCGCAGTGGCAGATGCAGCCGCCGCCTCCCGGCTTCTTTCCCCCCAGCCTCTTGGCCCCTTTCTGTGGAGCAGGCGCTCCGGGTGGGGTGGGGCTGAGCTCCGTGGTCCCTCACCGTTCTTTCACGCTCTCTCCCCCTCTCCTCTGCCGTGGGGGACCAGCCGCGCACCCCACCGCCCGCCCGTGTTGCCTCCGATAAGCCGCGCCATCTGCAGCTCCCCTCGCCTCCTGCCAAACTCCAGTCTGACGGATGATAAGAAACTTGGAGACATACCTCCGGTGGGTGTGGGTTCCCTGCCAGCCCCGCTGCTGGCCGGCTCAGCGCGCGCGGGGGCCATCTGCGTCGTTCGGGGTTTTAAAAAGCGCATCGCGGCTCCTTCTCGTTCTGGTCCTCTTTGGGGGGTGGGCGCGGGCTTTGGCAGCGGGCGGGGCTGAGGCTCGGGTAGGCCACGGGAGCGAGCGAGCGACCCCCAGCTAGCGGCTTTGGCGCTTCTCAACTTGGGGGACGCTGGGTTTGGCTGGTGTGCCGAGCGCAGTGTGGAGAACACCCAGGACAGACGTGGGGGTGCAGGGGCGGCACTCGCCCTGCCTGGTCGGCAGGTGGGACTGCCCCACCAGTGGGTGTCTGAGTGTCCCCGCAGGGAACAGCGATGTTGGCTGAGCCGGGAGGGGTGGGAGTGGGGTGCAGTCCTGCAGGCGGGGGTGGGGGTGCGGGAGGACCAGGGTTCTGAGGGAGCATCTTGAGCGTTGCTGCAGGGCTGGGGGGTGGGCCTCATGTATGTGGGTGGCTCGGCCAGTGGTAGTGTACAGATGGACATCGGCCCAGAGGGTGAAATGGACAACCAGGATGGACCTGGGTCCCGGAGCGGGCAGTCTGGGCTCTGGGCTCCACTGTGGGCAGGGGACAGACCTCTGCTTGGGGGACGGGGAGATGGACAGACGCGTGCACACACATGCAGACACACAGACCTATGCACACATATAGGTACACGCACATATATGCACGAACACACAGTGTATACATATGTATACATGGACATGCCCACACAAAGATTTGCAGGTGTGCACACATATGAACACACACAAACATACTTGCACACGTGTGCACACACGAACATGTAACACACGAACACATTTGCATGTGTGCACACACCGACATGCACACATGGATACGACACACATACAGACATGCTTGGATGTGTGCGCACACGTGAACACACACACACACACTCACACACTGACTGTGCTCTTTTCTCTAGAATCCTGTGCAGTGACGGTGCCCTTTCCTGACCAGGGGCCGGGCGTCTCCCTCCCAACATCCCACCGCCCTCTCATCCTGCCCCTGTGCACCCTCACTTCCTGGGTGCCCTGCTGTCCTGGCTGGGTGTTCAGGAAGCCACTCCAGGAGGTGCCATGCTGTTTCCCATCACGCTCGTCACCGTCCCTCGGCTCTCCTGATGGGCCCTGGGGACTGTTGACAGGGAGGGGGCTGAAGGGATGGAGCGGAGCCGCGGGGGCAGCAGAGGCCCTGGGTTTGGTTCCAGAGGGGCCGGGGGCGCCCAGACCCGGGCAGGGCTCAGCCGTGGCGGCTCCTTCCTGCAGGTGGCCCGGCGTGATTTGGGGTGGGCGTCTCGGGGAGACGGGTCAGAGGGGTGGGGGTCTCCGTGAGGCTGTCAGTGCTGCCTGGGAGGGACTCGGAAGGGCAGACAGGCAGCTGCTGGTGAAAACAGGAAGTCAGAAGCACCGATTTCCCGCGTGCTCCGCTGGAAGTGCCGCTCTGAGGGTCGATTCTCCAGGAGGGTTCCAGGGTGCAGAGCGGGAGACGTGCCCACGGGCCTTGAGCTCACTCACTGCCGCAGGATTTCCCTCTCACACAGAGTCCACTTGCGGGGAAACGGCCCTGGAAGCGGCGGGCATGGCCGCAGTGTCTCTCCTGCAGGACCCGCAGCTCTGAGTGTCGAGTGTCGGGAGCGGCTCCCTGGGTGAAAAGCGCGAGAGCGAGGCTGCAGTGCCCACTGTCCTTACCGGCCGGTCGGGCCCTCGGCGACTCTGTCCCAACTCACGTTTTGTATCCGCAGATTCTCAAAAACATCAAAACCATCTCCAAGGCCTTCAAGCTCCTGGATGTGAACAAGACGGGGCTGGTGCGCCCGGAGGAGATGAGGCGGGTGGTGCAGACCTTCTGTTTGCCGATGGGAGAGGACGAGTACAGGAAGTGAGTGGGCCGGGCGGGGCCTTCCACAGACGGCATGCCCCCAGCTCCTAGAAACTCTCCGGAATTCTCCCCTAGGAGACCTAAGGGTCCCGGTTCCCTCAGTGCCGGCAGCCGGGGCCCCAGGGGGTGGCTGAAGCTCTCGTCCCCCCGGGCGCTCTCTCTTCCTGCAGACCTGGCGCCCTCTGGCCAGCTTCATCCTTTCCTGGACCGGAAGGGTGGGCGTGGGAGCTGCGCCACTCCCGGGATTTCTTCCCTAGGGAACTGTCCTGACGACACCAGACGCATCATTTTCCTGAACTGCTTCGTGGCAGTGGAGACCAGGCCACAGGTGCCCAGCCACTGGGCAGCGGGGAGCAGGCCTGTCCTGGCTGGCCTGCTGCCTCAGCGTTTCTGGGAAGCCAGAGCTTTGGGTTCTTTGGCTGCTCGTGTGGGAGGAAGCTGCTGGAAGGCGGGCCTGGGGTTCATTCACGCTTTACCCCAGAGGGCCCTTCACTGGCCATCACCCAAAACCGCCACGCTCAGGTTTCACCCTGAGCCGGGACATGGCAGTGGTTATTGGCCGATGGTCTCTTGTGGCCACTGTTTTAGTGTGGCCTCTGCCCAGAGCAGGAAGGGAAGCCCGGAGGGTGGCCCTGGGCACGGCTGGTGCAGTGAGCCTGGGTGACCGACAAATGTCCCCGTCTCGAAATTGCCACCTTCCCCCGCTTCCTAACCCACCTCAGCATATCAAAGATATAATAGATGTTTTAATTTTGACATCTTTCTGCCTGGGAAAATGTCCAGAATAGGAGCCAAACAAAACAAATTAAATAATTTTGTGCACGCGATTATGGAACAGAAGCCACCCTCTTTTAAAACAGGCAATCAAAAAACAAAAGTGTTTTATTTGACAATAAACCGTGTGCTTGGCACTGCAGTCTCCAGCCCAGTAAATCCATAAAAAAAAATATGTTACTGTTTCCCCAGCTCATAAGTATTGAATAATAAAGAACTCCAGGTTTTTTTTAAGAGCCTCAAAAAAAAAAAGAAAAGAAAAAGAAAAAAGAAAAAAAAAACAGTAGCTTGTCGTCATCTACCGGAGATTCCGGAAGCTCGGCGGGTCCCTTCCTTGGCGAGGGTGGTGGCCGACCTGTCCCACCTCCAGTGGCAGGACTCGCTCCGCCTTGAGAAGCTGCTTCTGTTTCCGCTCTGCCTTTGCCGTTGGAGCCGGGCGCACTGTGCATTCCGAAACCCTCCTCTCCCTCCTCCCCGACAGCCTCATTCCCTCTCCACCTCTGTGGGGGAGGATGGACGGGGGGGGGGGGGGGGGGGCTTTGGGTCACCTGGGCTGCGGGGCAGGGGTAGGGACTTGATTTTCTTTTCATTTTGAAAATTTTGGGGGGCCACACCCAGTGGTGCTTGGGGCCGACTCCTGACCCTGCTCTGAGGGGTCACTCCTGGCAGTGGGGGGGGAGGGGACCCGGTGGGGGACCAGGGATGGAGCCCCGTGAGCCGTGTGTGAGACCAGGGCCGCTGCCTGGAACTGTTTGTCAGACCCCAGGTTTTCTTCCGTGGACGCCTCTTGCTCACTCAGTACGGGGTGTTTTGGGGGATTTTTTTTCTGTGGGGACTAGTACCACGGGGTGGGTCTGTCTGTCCTCATGGGTGGGCCGCAGGGGTGATGAGATGCAGGGAATGGCCGGATTCTCACAGCAAACAGACAAGCTGGTGGCAACTGTCACCAGTGGAGCCCCCTCCTCTGGGAACGGGCA
Organism: Sorex fumeus; assembly: GCF_029834395.1. Classification (NCBI taxonomy): domain Eukaryota; kingdom Metazoa; phylum Chordata; class Mammalia; order Eulipotyphla; family Soricidae; genus Sorex; species Sorex fumeus. The sequence continues at coordinate 2,210,308 of NW_026606210.1, forward strand.
GGGGGGAGGGACAGGGCGCCTCTCCCCCACCCCAGCACAGGGCCCCTCTTAGCTGTCTTGGCTCACCCCCGCCGCTCGCGATGGCGAAGGTGATTTTCACTGCCGGGATTCAGGGCCTCTCACAGCGGGCCGAAGGTGTCCCTGTCCTGAGCGTGACCGCGCTCTGTTCGATTTGGAAAATAAAAATAACAACAGCTTCATGTGACAATCACTAAATTTTTAGAAAGCCGTGCAAAAGGAGATAATTATGGAAACCAACACATATGGAGACCATATAACCAAACATTTAAAAAGTGTCATTTTTTTATAAATGTAATAATGCAGAAATTATCTAGAAAGCCATTTGTCAAGTGGACGATTTGAATAACAGAAACTCCATTTAAAAAAGGAAAAAATCTAAGTCCTATTTATTGTAAGAAGAGAGAGGGAGGGGAGGAGGGAGAGAGAGACACAGAGACAGAAGGAGAGAGAGGGAGAGGGAGAGAGACGGAGGGAGGGAAGGGGGAGAGAGGGAGGGAGGGAGAGACAGAGGGAGAGAGCCGGAGGAGGAGGGAGCGAGATGGAGAGGGAGAGAAAGAGAAGGAGATGGGGGAGAGGGAGAGAAAGAGAAGAGGGACAGGGGCTTGCACCTAGGTGAAAGTCTGCCGCTCAGGGGGCTGCCAGGGGGTAGGGTTGGGAGTGGTGATGGTCGTTGACATTCCCTTCCTGGCCTTTCATTTCTGCTGGAGCTTCTCAGGGTCTTACCAGGCCTTGGTTCTTGTGTTCTGCCAGGTTGGCAACTTCAGGCCAATGACTTCCCAGGAAGTTTCCTGCCGTTGCCTTGGGAGGGGCCTTCCCTACCTGCTGCCTGCCTACCTCAAGAGGGAGAGACAGAAGGAGACAGAGGGAGAGGGAGAGAAGGAGAGAGGGAGAGAGAAGGAGAGAGCGGAAGAGGGAGAGGGAGCACATCTCAGCGTAGTTTAGGGAGCCGAGTTTTCGGGAGGTCCCTGTGGGGTGGTTCCTGGCTGCGTTCTCTGGAGAGAAGTGACCACAGTGCTCCGGGGAGGATGAGGCTCCGGGTGACTGCCTTGGGCCCGCCCCCTCACGGCGGAGCCTGTTTCTCCCAGTGAGAGTGGGGAGTGGGCCTGGGTTTCTCCGCTTGTTGCTCCGTGCTGGCCGGGGCCCACATCTGCTTTGTCCCCTGCAGAGCAAGTGGCTCCCTGGCATCTCAGCCCCTGCCAGGAAGGGGGGAGGAACCTGGGGCGGGGCTGGCGGGAGCCCCCTGTCTCCGCCAGGCCCCGCCTGAGAGCCAACTGAGGCATCCTCCCGGGGACCTGAATCTCCGACTCCTGTCGTAGCACTACAGGCGCTGCCTTTTAATTCATTTATTTGGGGCCTCCCCTGGCGATGCTCAGGGCTGATTCCTGGTGCTGCACCCAGGGATCACACCTGGCAGTGCTCGGGGGACCCGATGGGGAGCCGGGGATCGAGCACAGGCCAGCCATGTGCCAGGCAAGTGCCGTCTCCGGCGGCAGCCACTCCAGGGTTTGCCGTTCCCTGCAGAATCTCCCACCCATCAGGGAGGACGCTTCGGGGTCCCCTTGGCGTGGGGATTCCTCAGTCCGGCCGCGTCTGTTTCAGGTTTGCCCGGTACTACCGCCTGGACGAGGAACCCGCGGTGGATTACAGTGCGTTTCTGAAGAACCTGAGCGTCAATAACGGCCTGAACCTCAGATACAATTTTGGAGACTCAGGTGAGCCGCGGGGCTGCTTGGCCATGCTCGTCCGTCCGAGGAAAGCACGGCCCGCGGCTCTCCTGGGAGAAGAGACGCGTGGCCAAGACCGGAAAGAGGCTCCCCCGGCCCCTGGTGCGCGCAGGTTCCTGGGGGCTCAGCGGCCCCCCGGGGCCGTGCTGAGGGGCATCAGGGAGTGACTGGAGGGAAATGCTGCGTGTCTCTCCGCGGGGCGTCTCTGGGGCCGTTCTCGTCTTCCTGCTGCCTCTGTGTTTTCAGAATCTTTCAGAATGACTCTGATGGGGAAAGTCTGTTCTTTCTTTGGGTTCTGTTTTGTTTGGGGCCACACGCCCCGGTGCTCTGGGCTTACTCCTGGCTCTGTGCTCAGGCTTCCCTCCTGTGCTGCCGGGGGATCAAATCCGGTCAGCCACGCGCAAGCGCCCTGCCCTCCCCACGGTCCTCTGTAGCTCCGGCCTCTGAGGGGAGGCTTGGTCTAAGATGGATGACGAGGTACCGGCCACCAGCGGCCAGGCCTCTGCAGGCGGGTGACTTTGAAAAAGATCGTTTGTCCTTGCACTGCCCACCTTGATCCCAGCCTCCTGGCCATGGTGCCTGGCAGCGTCCACCTGTTGGCCAGTTCTGCGGGGAGATGGTTCCTGAGATCTTTGTGGGGGAATGTGGAGGAGGTCGTGGGGGGGGTCTCCCTTCAGTGGCTTGTGGGGGGGTTCTCTCTCGACTCGGGGGTTTTCCCTGTCACTGGCTTTAGCAACGCTTCCCTGGCGCTCGGCCCCTAGAGTCCGCTGCAGGCCGCTTGGGCTGGTGAGCCCCGGGCTGCCTCCCTGGGTGTTGGCTGCAGCCTGGAGGCGGCGTGTGCTCAGGCGCGTGAGAGGAAGTCAACAGTCACGTGCCCACGGCCGGCCAGGAGCTCTGGAGGGGGCAGGCCGGGAGACCCGGGCCGCGTCCTGCCGTTTCCCCCAAGAGTCGCTTGTTCGGGATGCTGACGCGACACACCAGAGCGTGTGGGCTGTGTCTTGGCAGGCTGTAATGTCCCTGCAGCACCCTTGCCCCCTTTAAATCCCCCAACCCTCTGGCTGGGGCAATCTGGGGCCTGCCTGCCTCCCTCCCACTGGGATGACTGGTCTCCTCCAGCCAGGCACCTACATGCGTGTGTGTGCGTGTGTGCGTGCATGTGTGTGAATGTGCATGCATGTGTGGGCATGTGTGTGTCCACACATGTGCATTGTGTACATGCATGTGTGCATGTGTGTGCACGCTCATGTATGTGTATGTGTGTGTTGTGCATGTGTGTGTTGTGCATGTGCGTGCGTATGTGTGCATGCGTGTTGTACATGTGTGTGTGCACGTGTGTGTTGTGTGTGTTTTGTGTGTGTGTGTGTGTGTGTGTGTGTGCCTGGGCATAAGCCAGGACCTCACACATGCCAAGCAGGGGCTTTCCTATGTACTTTCTTTTACTTGGTAAAGCAAACTTTATTAAGGTCCTTCCGTCCCGGTCCTGCTGAATCTGGGGAGCTGGGAGAAGGGACTGGGGATTCCTGGGTTGCCCCCGTATCTCCACGAGTCAGACCCAGAGTGGGATTCCTCTGGAGGCTAGCCCATGGCCTGTGATGGTCTCAGAAGTCTCTGGATCTCTCGGGCACGGTAGCCAGGTCACCCCGCCTTGTGTAGAGCTTTGGTCTTTCTCACCGGGCTCTCCCCTCGGGTCTCACTGCCTCCTCGTCACTGTCCACCCTTTTCCTCTCAGCCATGCTGATCTGCTCCCGGGGTGCTGACCTCGTGGTGTGTTGACGGGAGAGTCCTCTGGGACACAGGGCTGGGATCCTCGTCTGCTGTTGCTGCGTCTGCGTCTCGGGCCTCGGTTTCTGGCAAGAGTCTGCAGCTGCCCCGTCGGCAGGCCGAGGTGCTTTGTTAGTGGCGGTGCTTATCTGCGAGTGGATCTTTCTCTTGCTTGGCAAGCTTTAACTTTCCACCTCACGCATCACCAGAGGTCAGGCTATCTGTCCTCTGTCCCACGCTGTTCCTTCTGATCTCGCTCGTTTTGTCTCTCTGCTTTCTTGGCCCTGTGAGGCCGGCCTCTTGCCCCTGGAATTTGCTCTGTATCGAGTTCCCGTCTGTGCCCGTGGTTCCTTACCAACGCTGCCGCCTTGGCTGTGCTACATTCCTTGCCATCTGCTTTTGTTGTCTCGTTGTCTGGCCGTCCTGAATTCAAGCCCTGATTAAGATGTGTGGAGAGTCAGGGATGCGACTTAGTGGTAAAGCCAGGCGCCTTTGTGTGTAAGGCCCCACACACAACTTTGTGTGTAAGGTTTGATCTCTGGCGCCGGAAGGAAAAATGTCTCCTACCTGCACCCCCCTGTCCCCCCCACCAAAGCAGGTGTATAAAGCGACTCTGGACCTTGAATTACATTTTTGTCCAAGGTGGATCTTGGTGGCCCCCTGAGGTTTTCTTATGTGGCATTTTCATCATTTCAAGAGATCTTGGAAAGGGTCATTTTTATCGCATGATACATCTTGCCTCCATCAGAGTTTGCCTCCAGAGTGCCAGGAAAAGGGAAAAGCACCCCAAATCTTCTCTCCGTCCTTGCCATGCTGGTGTTGCCCTGCCCGTCCTTGCCATGCTGGTGTTGCCCTGCCTTGGTCCACATGCAGCTATACCCGGGGTTGCCAGGAGCCACCCGTCTGCTCCGTCATTCCTGCTGCGTTTCCCCTTCATGCTGTTTTCCTAGAATGAAAAATCATCATCATCTTCATCATCATCATCATCAAACCTCATGAACAGTCTGTCTGCTGTTCCCAGCGTTTTGGTCACTTCAGGGCTTGGTCTTTCCTGAGACCCTGTTTTCCTGGTCCTGGCTCGTGGCTTTCTGGGGTGCTTTTCCCAGTGCCAGAAACCCTGGTGCCCACCGTGGAGGAGATGCATTCTGCAGTGCGGAGCCTCTCTGCTCCTCCAAGGGGACCCCCTTCACCGCGGCCTTCTCCGTCTCTGTGGGGGTCAGCCGGGGCTGGGCAGGGCCTGTGCGCTGAAGACCCTCCCGCTGCCTCTCCCTGTGGGCGTCCTTCTGTTGGCGCTGCTGCGGGGGTCCTAGCTGTGGCCTCGGATTTGCGGTTCTGTCTACTCGAGGGGCTCCCGGGGAGACTCTGCCCTCAAGCACAGGTCAGATGTCCAAAGACTCTGGCTCCTTTTCCCACGCGTTGGCGTCCAGCGTACACCTCTGTCCCCCGAGGCCTGCAGTGAGCTTAATGTTGGGGCGGCGTCTGTGGAGACTGTATCGGCGTCCCCCAGGAAGTTGGGGAGCAGCATAAGGTCACCCCCCAGCAGGGGCCCGGGCAGTGCTTCTGGGCCCCCATGACCTGGGTCACACTTTCACCCCGGGCAGATCTTGGCTTCCCTGCTCCCGGCTCCTGTGGCCCCAAGCGTGGCCAGCGGGTTCAGCCTCCTGTGGACGGGCCTCCCGTGGACCCCCTGGGGCCTGCAGAGCCAGCATGACCATGCCTGAGTCAGGGCCAGTGGGATGCAGTCCAGGGCAGGGCGTCAGAAGGCCGGCCACAGGCCTCCGCACCCCACCTGGCCAGCTCCCTCTCCCAGGCTCCGAGATCCCTCGTCTCAGTGCTCGCTGCAGAGGCTGTGGGTGGCGAACCCCTTCCTGTCGGACCGCCCGAGGGGTGCTTGCGAGGGGCATTCCTTTCCTTTTCTTCCTCTTCGTTTTTCCGAGTTTGAGGGACGTGGTGGCATTGCCGCCGCCTGGCAGTTTGTTAACTTCAGTTGAGTAGTCATAAGCATGCTTAATTTGAGTCAAGCTTATTTGCAGACATTTTAGGAAATAAATCTGGGGAACCATTTGTGATTCTTTGCCGTCGACTTTGAGGGAGAAAATGGTTCTATTGCAGATTTATTTTATTCTCTTTTGTGATCAAAGTAATAGAGGCTTGTTGGAAAGAAAAAAAAAAACCCAGCCAGAGAACAGGAAAGTATGAACTCACCCTCCCTCCCTCCCTCCCTCCCTCCCTGTGATCCAGCCCCTGGTCCCTGAGTCTGAGCTCCAGCTCTGTCCCACGCACCCCCCTCCCCTGCCACTCCCCCCAACCCCCTCCCATGCGCACACCCGCACACACACACACACACACACACACACACACACACACACGGGTAGATGCCCAGGGATCAGTGGATGGATGGGCACAGCACCCAAAGTCCGTGTGAAACTGAGAGTCAGATCAGGCATCCACTGTCTTTCCGAGAACAGGGGAGGGCGAAGGGGAATGTCCGCGCCCGTGAACTCAGACCTGCCCTTTTGTTGGGACCTGTGTGCGCGGGATTTAACGCACCCAGACTCTGCTGAGGGGCGTCTGTGGCGGTTTCCTTGACCCCTCCTGTGAGAAGTTCCCCTCCCCTCCACCTTTGTTAAGCTCCGCTTCTGCCGTTCGATCGGTGTCTGGAGGGAGATTCCAGAAGCTTCCATGGCCAGGCCTTTACATACAGGCTAGAATGGATTTCTTTATTCCTTCCCATCTTTGCCTGTTTGACAAGTGGAAACAATGTTAATTGGCCTTAATTACACTTTAAAAATTGCCAATGAGCAATGAATATGAACGTGTTTTTCATCCATTTGTTGGATTTTATTTTAGTTCTTTTTGTGTGTGTGAATTGCCTGTTTATAACCTTGGTCCATTGTTCTACGAGGCATTTATATTTATCTTATTGTTTTGTGAGTTACCGTATATTATGGAAATTAACTTGCATTTCTCATGTATATTAGCAATGGTTTTTTTTCATTATTTTCCCCCCTTTTCATTGTTACTTGTGTATTTTTCAAAGGAAACAAAAATTAAATATTTATGTTGTCAGACCTGTCCATTCTTTAAGTGATTTCTGGTGCTAATGTGTTTCTTTGAAAAGGCTCCTCTCACAGAGATTACATATCATGCGGCATTTATTTTAATTTTCTTCCACTACTTTTATGGCTTTATGATTCTACTTAGTGCACTTTTCACTCTCAGATTTATCCTGGAATAAGCGGGCAAGTAGATTAATTTCATTTCTCCCCCCCTGAAATGTGCAGCCACTTATTTCAATAACATATGTTTTGGGGTTGTTCAAGTCTCCTTTTCTATGTAATGAAAAGGAAACACTTACTACTTAAATGCACTTTGGCAACTTCAGTGAATGTCTGCAGTCCTGCCTTCACAGATCATTCGCAGGAGAGCCAAGTCAGATGCCCCTCGAAGACGCACGTTCCTCCTCCGCCCGCATCCGAGGATGTCTGGAAGACCTTCTCCTTAGATCGAATCGAGAAGATCTTTTGCCAAGAGGTAGGAGTGTGTGAGAGACAGCAGAGCTCTCTCAAGTGGGACGGGGAAGGAGGGACCTGCGGAACATCACTTATTTAGACTTTAATTTCAAAGTGTTTCCAACTTTGTTTTTATTTTTGGGGGCTACTCGCAGCTTTTCTCAGGGATGGTTCCTGGTGGGCTTGGGGGACCATAGGGGTTGCCAGGGATCAGCCCCAAGTCAGCTGCATGCAAGGCCGACGCCTTTCCCGCTGCACTATTGCTCCACCCCTGAAGTCGGTTCTGATACTTCTTTGTTTTGTTTGGGGGCCACACCTGGCAAAGCTCAGGGCTTACTCCTGGCTCTGTGCTCAGGGATCACTCCTGGCAGTGCCTGGGGGACCTTACGGGCTGCCGGGGGTTGAACCCAAATCAGCCGCGTCACGGCAAGCGCCTCTCCCGCTCCACTGACTCTCCAGCCCTAGTTCTCATACTTCTTGCCTCTTCCCAAACCCTGACGCCTCCTCTGTCTCCTGGTAAGACGGGTCCCTCGGTGACGGTGTTGCTGTTGCGCCTCACACCCTCGGTCTGAGGGAATCTGCCCCGTGAGAACAGAGGGAGACTAGAAGGAGCGAAGGAAGGAGTGAAGGGCTCCTCCTTGGTCTTGGGCCGGGGGTCAGCATTCTAGATTTGCTTCTGTTTCTTTTGGGAAATTTTTATGTATTTTAAAATTTCTTAAAAATTGTTTGATTTTTTAAAACGGAATCACAGTGAGATGCAGTTACAAAGTTGTTCACGATTGGGTTTCAGTCATGTACTGTTCCAGTGTCCGTCCCTCCATCAGTGGACACTACTCCCCACCAAATTTCCCTCCTGCCTCTCTGGCAGGCACTTTTCTCTCTCCCTCTCTCTCCCCCTCTCTCTTCCTCTCCCTCTCCCTTTCTCCCTCTTCCTCTCTCCCTCTCCCTCCTTCTCTTTCCCTCTCTCTCTCCTTCTCTCTCTCCCTCTCCCCCTTTCCCTCTCCCTCTCTTTCCGTCTCTCTCCCTCTCCCTCGCTCTCTCTTGCCCCCCTCACTCCTCCCCCCTCTCCCTCTCTCGCTCTGTCTTTCCTTTGAGAAGCTTTGGTGGCCCACTCTGGGGGTACTCTCGGAGAGGATGCAATGAAGACCTTCTGGCCTGGTTTGGCAGTGGCTGTCCCACCTGGTCTGCAGTGGCAGCAGGCAGTGGGGCAGTCTTATTCTGGGCCTGCAGCCTATGGCACTGCGGCCAGGGCCGTGGGTGGGGCGGGTTGTTCAGCCCCGCTCTGGGGACAGGTTCCTGGGGCTGTCTGGGAGGAGGGAAGCTCTGCCCTTCCTCTTCACACCACAAGGTGCTGATGCTACACGTGCTGGCACTTAGCGTGCGGAAATGATGTGGGGGGATGAATTTCCAGCTCGAGATTCCGGCTGCTCTCAAGCATCGTGCCAATCCCCCAAACCCACAGAGGATGGGAGAAATCTGACCTGCATCCAGGCGAAGAGGCGTGGCATGAACAGGCGCCTCGGCAGGCTTGGGACCACCTGGATAACAGGTCCGAGGCCGCGGCTTTCTCACGGCCTTGTCAGGTTCCGGCATGGAGGAAGTGAGCGCGAGTCGGGGCTGGTGGGAAGGGACACACTTGTTTCCCCCTGGGGATGAATTGATCGTTTTCATTCAGACCTGGCCGTCTGGGGTTCGCCTCGGGCGAGATCAAGTCTGAGACGTGCCACAAAGAAAGTAAGCATGATTACTTACTTCTGCCACCCAGAAATGCTCTGAAGGAAACTTTGGAGAGCCTGATTCTACCCCTCTCTAGACAGAAGGACGGGGGCTGTGCCGGTGGCGGGTGGGCGGGCCGGTAGCTGGGACTCATGGGAGAGGCAGAAGAGCAAGAGGCAGCTCCTCTATGCCCTGGAACCTACCAGAAGCAGAAACACCCCCACCCCCGCTGTCTCAGCATCGCGTGAGGGCAGGGCTGAGAGCTGTTGCAGGTGTCATGGTGCTCGTGGGCACCATATGTCTCTCAGCCTCCTGGGCTCCAGGGCGGGGGGCTTCGTGACCAGCCCAAGGTCTGCGGTCGGGAAGCTGGGGAGCCCCATGTCCCAGAAAACAGCCCTTGCACCAGAGCTTCTCTCATGCGAGGGAGACAGGGTCCCCCGGAGGGACGCAGACTGGAAGGAGACATGGGGGACCTGGGAAGGGCGGCTCCGTGCCGAGACCACCCCTCTCTCCACTCGCAGTTCCTGCTTAGCTGGCTCCCAGGCAGCTGAGAATATTTCCTTTCTGCTGTGCTGCTGAGTTCTGGTTGTTCGGCATAGGTCTGGCGCCCACCCTCTACTCGTGGGCTGCCCAGGGCGTGCTCTTGATTTGGACTTCTTCCCTGGTTGACTGTTCCATTGTTCAGCACTTTCCTTAAAGTCGCATGGGTGTCCTGTTCCTTTGCTTTTTTCTACTGGGCACTGTTTGCCTATTGCCTTTGTACTGGGATAGCTTCTTGCATGGGCATTTTCCTCTATCGGAACACCTTTCCACTCAAACTGTTCATTATCAGATGTTCTGTTTATCCAACCACTCATCCACTTACCCACCCACCCTCCCACCCACCCGTCCATCAGTCCATCCACCCATCCACCCACCCGCCCATCCATCCTTCCATTCATACATCCATCCCTCTATTCGCCCGTCCAGATAACCAGTCCATCTGTTCAGATACGCAGCCTACAAAATTCATCTAAACAGCCCCCGCCATCTATGAATCCGCCCTTTCTCCAGAGCCTTTGGTACCTCGGTTCTTGAGAAGAAGCCCGGAGTCCACTGATTCCCCCTCTTTCTAGTTGATCCTTTTTTCTCTTTGGATGCCTAAAGTATTTTTCTTGAAACTGAAAAAGCGAAACTGAGCCATGTTGGCACAGAACGTTTTGTCAAAGTTTCCTGGAGCACAGAATGTTGACGTGCGTCGTCCTTCATTTCAGAGTCTCCTTCTGCCTTCCTCCTCCCGCTTCCCACTCTGTTCCTCCCGTCTTTGATCTCCCACTTCGCCTTGCTTCCGACCGTCGTCTTTGTCTCTTCTCAGGGACAAAACCTCCTTCCGGTGGCTTAGCTTTCTTATTCATGGGAGGTGTTTCCAGTCTATTTATTGACTATCAATTTTATTTCATCCTGATGTCTAGCGTTTGCGATTTCTGACTTGTTATTGTATGTGATGACATTACTTTTGTCTCTTAGCTCTGAAACATCATTTCTCATTTCTTTTATGGTCTTATCATCTTCAGGTTTCGTTGTTATTTGGTTTGGGGGCCGTGCCCAGTGGTACTCGGGGCTTACTCCTGACTCTGTGCTCAGGGATCACTCCTGGCGGGGCCTGGGGGACCCTATGTGGTGTGGGGGCTCAGATGCAGGTCGGCCACGTGCAAGACAAGTGTCCCCTCCACTGAACTACCTCTCCAGCCCTTTGTCCTCACATTCTTCCTTTTCCTTTGATATAAATGTGCTTTGTGGCTGAGTGTTACGCGGCCTGAGTGACCTGGAGCTTTGTGTCCTGTTAATCCCTCGTGATGGCTCAGGGGCTCTGCGGGTGGTGCTCTCTGTGTCCTCACAGACCAGCTCCTCTGGCCTTTATTTGGCTCTGCGTGGCCGGGCAGCCCCTCCTTTGCCTCCAGTGTGGCTCGAGAGTTTCAGCCCCATTGCTGGTCCTCCAGGAGGGTGCTCGGCTGCTTCTGCCTGGGGCTGGTTGACAGGACGCCCGTCAGCTGTGGCCTTCCCTCCTGGGCCCGGGGTGCGGCTCTGTCCCGGCAGGGGTTGCCTGTTGGCGCACAGGGTGTGCTCCTCAGTGGTGAGCGGGCCTCCTTGTCTTGAGACTGTCCCGCTCAGTGTCCCAGCTCCCGGGGTCAGGACACGGCTCTTTCCAGGACCTGAGTTTTCACCCTCCCCCACCTCCAGTTCGCCACTGAGGACAGTTTTGCAGGCATTTTGGAGAACAGTTTGAGTGAGCACTGACAGGGCCGCGTCCAGCTTAGCCTCTTTCCAGGCACGACCAGTGAGAGCCTCGCTCTGGCCCAGCGGGGGCCCATGTGTCCAGTCCTCAGAACAGCCCTCAGGCTGTTCCTTTGTCCACTCCTCTGGGGCTGGGTGGCACCGGGACAGGGGCCAGCAAGGGCCCTCGATTGCTCAAGGACGGGGAGAATGAGACGTGGCCGCGTTTACTCGCCCAGCGGCCACCCGATGGTGTGCCAGGGGCCGCCTGCAAGTAGACGTGGGTCTGTGTCACTCCCCATTACGAGGGGAAACGAGAAAAACTTGTGTCCAACCTGAAAGTGGACGGGGCCCATTTCTACGGGACTCTGTGCGTGTCTCTGGTCGGGTGAGAGCTGTGGGCCGTGAGTCAGCCCCGGGGCGTGGTCTTTCCATCCTCTGCCGCTTCACTTGGTGTGTTTTACATTTCGTCTCTCTGCGGACCATGCCCGTGAGGGCCTGAGAGCTGCTCCAGGCTGCCGAGGGACGCTGCCTTTGCTCCCCGCTCTGCCCTTTCGCAGGGCCTGATTGTGTGAGAAACGCCTTCTGGAAACAAAGGCCCACGTGTTCCTGGGCACTAAGGCTCCCCCAGACATCCCAGGCTTCCTGGGCCCCATTCACGACCCCCTGCTCCCAAGGCCAAGGGCAGGTCGAGCTGTGTGTCCTGAGTCGTCCGTGTTTCATTGGTAAAATCAAACATGGAGTTTCTTGCTTCAAGACACCCAGCCCTCTGAACGCCCTGTTTCCCCACTGACTCTGAGTGCCCTCAGGGACTGCAGTGGCACCTTCCTCCCTTGGTGGCAAATATGTCCATGTTCCAGCAGCTTTTTAAAGAAGACTCCGCCACCTCCCGCACCAAAGGTGTTTGTTGTTGTTGTTTGTTTATCTTATTCCCACTAGCAGGAAAAAACTGGAATCAGGCAACATGGCGAGGGTCGGAAATACTGCGGAATATTGTTATTACTCAATAACAAACAGCAGGAAAAATCTTTGGAAACAAAGCCCGTCTTCATGGTGCTTTTTAATGAATCCCAATAAAAAACAGTGGTTAACCTCCTTTACGTCATTTTGCGAGTCCCCTAAGCAAAACTCATTCACTCTGTTCCTTCGTACAGTCCCCATTGAAGAAAAAAGGGAAAGAGAAAGAACGTAGGAAATGTCCATTGGGTATCAAGTTTACACAGTCTGGGTGTTAATCATTTTCTTTCCTGTACGAGCCCCTTCTATTTTTAATAAAATGTTGCCGGCTCTTTTTTGTTTGTTTGATTGACCCGACTTAATCATGAGAAGCAACGCGTGGGCTCACAGTAGGCATGGCTTGGAAGCATATTAAGAGAGATGCATCAAACTGGCAGGTCCACCGAGTATTTTTAGCTCTAGAATTTGAGGGAGAGCTATTATCTGCACTGTTTTTTTTCCCCGGGAAGCTTGTCTGCCTTGTCAGTTGCATGGCTGGGACGGGGAACGCGACTTGGTAGCGAGTTCATCAATTAAACATGGCCCGTTCCGCACCCGCCACACTCCCCCTTTTGATCCAGAATGTGCAGAGGTTCTGGGGGAAATGAGCCGGAGAAGCGGCTCCGGGGAGCGGATCTTTCTGAAGGCAACGCTCTCATTTTCAATTCCTTGTAGTTTGCGAAGTCCCGCGAAAAGGTTGAGAAAGCCCTGAGCGCGGGGGACCCCGCCAGAGTTGGCCGCGTGTCTCTCAACTACCTCAAGATTGTCCTCGACGCCTTTGTGTACCGGATGCCCAGAAGAGTTTTCATCAAGTTAATGAGAAGGTAGGAGACCCGGGCGGCCCCGCGGCCCCCGCCCCCCCAGACGTCAGCCACTGAGGAAGAGCCTCATTTATTTTTCATTCGTGCTCGAGACTGTGGGACCCCTGGAAATTGCAAACACGTGTGAGGAGTGAAGAGGCTGCTGCTGCCCCTGGCCCAGAGCCACACGCACGCACGCACGCACGCATTGGCGTCCCACCCGCCTTGCTGTGCCCCGGAGACTCCGGGCCCCAATGGCCTGCTTCATGGACCCCGAGTGGCACAGTGGAGCCGAGAGCAGCCGCACACCTGAGGGCAGAGAGAATCGGGGGCCGCAGTCGAAGGCAGCGTGGCAGCTGCCGGGACCTACCGGCCACAGTCCCTTCTCATCGTCATCACTGCTGGGGCTTGAACCGGGGCCTCCCTGCCCCGCCTGCAGGGCGTATCCCCCACCCGCCGGCCATTCTCTGCTCATTCCGTGTCTGCTGTCTCCCGCCCACAAATGCCTGTAGACACCTGTAGACAGCTGCAGACTCCTGTAGTACCTGTAGATGCCCGTAGATCTGTAGGCAGCTGTAGATGCTTGTATATGTCTGTAGGCTCCTGTGGATGCCTGTGAACGGCTGTAGACGCCAGTAGATGCCTGTCGATGCCTGACATACCTGTAAAAACGGCTGTAGACACCTGTGAACAGCTGTAGATGCCTGTAGATGTCTGTGGACGAGTGTAAATGCCTGTACATGGCTGTAGATGCCTGTGGGTGCCTGGGAATAGCTGTAAATGCTTGTAAACAGCTGTAGATCCCTAGAGAAGGCTATAGATGCCTGTATACGCCTGTCCATGCCTCTGAACAGCTATAATGCCTGTAGATGTCTGTGGACACCTGTATAGACCTGTAGATGGCTGTAGGTGCCTGGAGACAGCTGTAGAAGCCTATAGATGACTGTAGGTGCCGGTAGGTGCCTGTCAGCAGCTGTAGACACCTATATATGCCTGTAGATGTCTATGGATGACTGTAGATGCCTGTAGCCGGCTGCAGACGCCTGGAGACAGCTGTAGAGGCCTGTAGGTGGCTGTAGGTGCTTCTAGTGCCTGTCAGCGGCTATAGACACCTGCAGATGCCTGTATATGCCTGTAGAAGGCTGAGTTGGCCGTAGACGGCTGTAGATGCCTGTAGGCGGCTGTAGTGGCTATCGACAGCTGTAAGTGCCTCTGGGAGGGGGGGCCCCCTGGGTGTCAGCTCCTGCTGTTGGGTGAAACGTCCGTCCGGTGGTGATGGTTATTCCGGAGGTCGCTGATAGATTTGGTTCCGGGCTATTAGGCCGGGGCTTGGGGAGTGGCCAGCAGTGTCTGAGGGTGCAGGGAATTCCTGGGCCTTGTGGAGGCCAGGAGCATGCCCCGTGGACAGTGGGGCAGCTGGACTGGGCGCTGATCAGTGGTCCGGTTCCTCTCACCAGCTGCCAATAGCGCGTCCCCTCCTGTCTCTGTCCGGGGTCCTTTTGCCTTGCTGGGGTTTCATCCGTCCGTTTCTTCACCCCTGTGGTCCCCCTTCTGCCAGGCAGGCTGCTGGACTCACGGAGAGGCGGCCTCAGCGGCGAGGCAGGGAGGGGCTCACACTGGGAAAGACTGGAGCTTTGCAGATGCCTGTAGGCGGCTGTAGTGGCTATCGACAGCTGTGAGTGCCTCTGGGCGGGGGGGCCCCCTGGGTGTCAGCTCCTGCTCCTGGGTGGGTGGGGCCACGGTCCCCCACCGAGCCATCCCCAGAGCTGTCCCCTCCGTGTGTTCTGTGGTCTGTGGAAGAGTTGGTGGCAGGACAGGGGAGGGAGAGGAGCGGGGACCCGCCCTGCCGGGGGTCTCCCCCCGGCAAATGTCTGAAAGTCACGCTCAGGGCAGGCCTGAGTCCCCGGGGTTCCTTTCAAGCTTACAGGCACCCTCACCCCCTCGTACTCTTTTGTCCAGCACTTTCCACCCCGACGGCCTCATTCTCCTGCCCTGCCCCACACCCTGACACGGGGGTCCAGAGAGCGCAGAGCGGGCCGGGAGCCTTGTCCGTGGCTCGTGGCGGGTTGCCTCCCCAGCCTTGTCCCTCGCCTCCTGCCGGCGGCCCACCACGTCCATTTTATCCCCTTTTGTTCGGAATTTTGTCGTGATTCAGTCGCTGCTGCGGGCGGAGGGGCTGCTTCCCCAGCTGCCTGCTCCCTTCCGCGTCTGTGCCGCCTCACTGTTCCAAGTTTATGTTTTAATGTAATCAGATACATTCATCTTCTTCCTTTGGAATTGTCTTTGTGCTCAAAGACCGGCCCATTCATCATCCTCGCTCGGGCTCGATGAAGACTCCCTCCACGCTGCCGGCTCCCCTTCCTCTGAGGACACAGAGAAAACCTGGTTCTGTCCCTCCTAGCTGGGCCCCGTTTCCACTCCCCCTTCTCTCGGTGCTCCCCTGGCCTCTGCCCGAGGGTCACTGTCCCTCTCCTGGGTCGGAAAGCCTGAGTGAGAAGCCCCGGTGGCTTGGTGGTGAGGCAGGATGTCCTGACCCCGATATTTCAGTGGCCTTTCCTGCTCCCCTGGGCCTCCCTGTGCAGAGCCAGAGTCATGCCCACGGCAGGAGGCTCAAGGAGAGTCGGGGAGGGCGCCCCGGGGAGCACACGACCTGCTCCCAGCCAGGGGGACTCTGACTTGGACACAGCTGGGCGCACCCCTGGCCCGGTGTGGGAGCCTGAACAGAGGACCGTGCTCAGCTTCCGTGCCCGCATGCAGTGACGGGGCTCACCTGCAAGAGGCCAAACAGTGTGCTGGGGCATGGGGCGGCACCGGGGGCTTCTGGGGCAACTGACGGGTCCCTGTGCCTGCGCTCGTGGGCTGGGGAGGGGCACCACCACCAAGCCTCCCGCAGCCCACGTGAGCCGCAGTGGTCCCAGGTCCCAGGTCCCAGGCGGTCCCTGCAGCGGTGAGGGCGCAGGACGACCACAGACAAGTCTTTGTGTTCACATGGCTTTCAGCAGCAAAGGGATTTTATTTTATTTTATTTTATTTGCTTTTTGGGTCATACCCGGCAATGCACAGGGGTTACTCCTGGCTCTGCGCTCAGGAATTACCCCTGGTGGTGCTCAGGGGACCATATGGGATGCTGGGAATTGAACCCGGGTTGGCTGCGTGCAAGGCAAACGCCCTACCCACAGTGCTATTGCTCCAGCCCCCAGCAAAGGGATTTTAAAAAGAGAATTATTTTTGTTACTGGGGGCCACTCCTGGCGATGCTCAGGCACTCCTGGCTCTGTGCTCAGGGATCACTCCTGGCGGTGCTCGGGGCAACCATGTGGGATGCTGAGGGTTGAACCCGGGTCGGCCGCGTGCCAGGCAAGCGCCCTCCCTGCTGTGCTATCTATTAAAAAATTAGTTTTTCCCCATATTTAGGCGGCCTCCCAAGCAGTGCGCAGGGGCCTGGAGGTCGCTCCTTGAGGCACTTGCCAGGGGCATGTGGGTCCAGTAGTGCCGAGGTGGCTGGGCCTGGGCCTGCAGCGTCACTGGCCAGCAGACTCAGCCTCTCATGCACTCCAGCAGTGACATCTCTCCGGCCCTTTCTGGGGCCATCTGCAGTGCTGACCGTTCCTCTTGGAGTCAACTTCCGTGGCTCCCGCTGTGGCTGCCCTTTCAGAGGCATCGCTTTCCAGCAAGTTCATTTAGAATTGCTTTGTAGGGGCTGGAGCGGGGAGGTCACTTGCCTTGCAGGTCAGCGGGGAGGGCTAATCCGGGGTCGATTCCTGGCATCCCATGTGTTCCCCCAAGCACCACCAGGAGTGAGTCCTGAGTAAGGAGCCAGGAGGAACCCCAGAGCACTGCTAGGTGTGACCCCCCCCCCAAAAAAAAAAGAGAACCGGTCTGTAAATATATCAATCCCCTTTCCCCACCACAAAAACAAACCAAACCACAAAGCTACAGACCAGACTCCCCGCTGGGTTTTGGAGTGAGCACCTGGAAAGGATCCGCCCTGGGCGGACCACCCCTGTTCCCAGCCCATCTGTTTCTCACGTGCAGTTTTGTTACTTGTTAGGTCATGTTCATTCCCGAGTATTTCAGCTGTTGTCGCATTTGTTCAAAAGGAGTATTTGAGGGATCAGAGTGATAGAATAGCGGGGAGGGCTCCTGCCTTGCACGTGGCCAACCCAAGTTCGATCCCCGGCATCCCATTTGGTTCCCTGAGCACTGCCAGGAGTAAATCCTGAGTGCAGAACCAGGAGTGACTTCAGCACCACTGGGTGTAAGTCTCCCCAAAACCCAAATTACTCCTGGCAGTGCCGGGTGTCACCCCTGAGCATCACAGGGTGTGACCCCAAACCCAAACCAAAACAAAAACAGCAGCTCAAACACATGTTTGAAGTGTCCTTTCCTGTTGGTGGTGGACAGTCGGGAGGACAGTGGGTGGCTGTGTCCTGCTGACCCTCTGCGCCAGAGGCCAGCTTGTCCCTGCCTTGCAGCCGTGGCTGCCTTTCCGGCCTTATTCCACATCTTCCAGGAGCTTGGTGGTGGTCTGGAATCTGCCTCTGTCCTGCCCCGGGGAGGGTCTGTGCCCCTGCCGTGTGTGTGTGTGTGTGTGTGTGTGTGTGTGTTGTGTTGGGGGGGTCTGGGCTGATTCATTATTAGGGCCATTTCCCGTTTTACTGCAAGGTTTTGTTTTGTGTGTGTCAAATTCGCTGGATTTTGTCAAGTGGCTTTTTCTCAGCTTCTATTTTGACGAACATGCACTGTTTCTTATTTTATTAAATAGAATATTTGTTCCTGTCTATTGGCCGTTTTCTGATTTTTTTTTCTCCTACCCGAGTGACTGAGCTAGATTGATTTTCCAATGCTAAGCTGGCCTTGCCTGTGGGGTTAGCCCTGCCCAGTCACGCCACATTGTCCTTCCTGTGGGTCACCCAGGTTTAGTTCCTAAACGTTTGTTAAGAATCATGTTTGAGGGGCTGGAGCGATAGCACAGCGGGTGGGGTGTTTGCCTTGCATACGGCCGACCCAGGTTCGATCCCCAGCATCCCATAGGGTCCCCTGAGCACCGCCAGGAGTGACTCCTGAATGCAGAGCCAGGAGGAATCCCCGAGCATCGCTGGATGTGACCCAAAAAGAAAAAAAAAAGAATCATGTTTGAGGTTTTCTTTGAGGGATCCTTCTGGTCCTGGGGGGCCGAGGGCTCCTGTAGCTCAGCTGCTTGGCTGCCCCCTGGCCATCTCGGGGGACACGCCATGTCCACTGGCCTCTCCCCGGCCCTGAGTCTGTTTGGTGAGTGACTGGTAGTTGTTGGAAGCAGCGTTGCCCTGTAAGATCTTTCCCTGTGCTTGAGATCGGACTAGCGCTTACCCTGCTGAATGTGTGGGGTGTTTCCTTTCCCTCTGCCAGCAGCTGTGGGGAGGGCACCCTCCTGAACACCCTCCCAGGCCCCCAAAGCCGCTCCTAAGAACACAGGCACCACCCAGCTCTGCAGGCTGAGGGCCAGTGCCCGTGCTCAGCAATGCCCAGACCCAGTGGTGCTGGGTGCCACGCGGTGCTGGAGCTCTGGCCCAGGGTCCCTGTGTGCAGGCCCATGCTTGGCCCACCCCCCTGGCCCACCCCTCTGCTCTCTGAGCCTCCTCAGCTACCCCATGGCGCCCTCTGAGAAGCCTCTGAGCCCAGTTGTGTCTTGGGGGGAAGATTTTAAAATCATCCTTGGAAAAAAAAAAACACCAGTTATTTTAGTTTTCTATTTCTTCTTTGGTCATCTTTGTAATTTGTGTGTTTTCAGCTGATGCATTTTCCTCTTCATGGTTGAATGTCTTGGCCTAAAGCTATTTACATTTCCCCTGATCATTTCTACTGATTTATACAGATTTGGGGGTGTGCTGCAGCTGTGCTCAGAGACCCAGGGGCCACCCAGGCATTCCTTGGCTCATCTGTATAGTCTGAAGGATCAGTGACACCCAGGCCTTCAGGGCTGGCAGTGCCCGGGGCCATTTGGGGCCAGGGATGGAGCGTGGGGCCTTGCATTCGTGAGGTGTGTGCTCCAGCCCACAGGGCGTCTCTGCAGATGCCCCCTTAGCGCTTAAAACCACCCAACACCTTTTGGGAGGCAGACTGATAGTTCAGCGGGTGGGGGACTGCCTGCACACGTCCGGCCTGGGTTCAGTCCCTATAAGAGCACTGCCGGGTGTGATCCCTGAGTGCAGAGCCAGGAGTAAGCCCTGAGCATCACAGGGTGTGGCCCCAAACCAGAACAACGTCTAACCACACCCATGTCCCTCCACAATTAATATTACCAAAGTAGTGTGGTAGTTTTATTTATTTTTTTACTGTGACGAGTGACCCGGTCAGTATCGGTGCTGCATTGTTAAGTGAAGTCCGTTCTTGATTCCTGTGCTGGGTTTTCCTGACGCTCCCTTTGCTCCCCTCAGCTGTGTCCTGCTCTGCTCAGCGTCCAGCTCCTGCTTTCTCAGGAGAATAGTTACTCATCGTGATTGTATGTTGTGATTATCCATTGTAGCCCGGACGTTTGGAGTGGAACATTGTGGAGACTTAAAAAAATATTTTCCGGGGCTGGAACAATGGCACAGTGGGTATGGCATTTGCCTTGCACATGGCCGACCTGGGTTCGATTCTTGGTATCCCATATGGTCCCCCCGAGCACTGCCAGAAGTAACTCCTGAGTGCATGAGCCAGGAGTAACCCCTGTGCATCACTGAGTGTGACCCCCCAAAAAATTTCCTTACAATTCTGTTTTTAATTTCAGCATTTAAATCTAAATAACTCATAGAACTCAGTTAGTAATTTTTTTTGCCTTATTTTTAATTTTAAAGAATCTGCCAGTGCTTTTGGTGTCTTCACGGCGCTGTACCATTGTCACTGCTGCCCTCCCAGAAATCCCATTGTTCCAGGACAAACCCCTGAACCTGTCGCTGAACCTGTGTTCAGCGGTCGGATTCCCCTCCCGCCCCCAGCTGCAAGGTTAACCCACTGTTGTTCTTGCTGCGGCCTGAGGCGATCGCTCCTCTCAGACGTCCTGTGGGCACTGTGTCCTTCCCTGACCCCCACCCCAGGGCCCAGCTTTCCTTCCAGGAGCACTCGGGCTGTTTCCAGAATGTTCTTGGCAGTCACTTTCATTTCCCTCCATGTGATCTGAAGCACCGTGCTTTAGGGCATTATCAATGATCGGTCCCACATGGACTCACTGCACTGGGGCCAGGGACTACGGCCGCCCTGGCACGTGTGGCCTAGACATGTGGCCGGGGGCAGAGAGGTGTGGCCGGGGGCTGACAGGTGTGTGTGGGGGCAGAGAGGTGTGGCCTGGCCAGGGGCTGAGGGTGTGGCCAGGGGCTTACAGGTTGGCCAGGGCTGCAAACAGTCTCTGGCCGCCTGCTCTCCCCGAGATTTTCATTTCGGTCTGGGCTGCCTTTATTTTGTTGCCGCCCGTGGGAACTGCCCAAGCCCTGGGACTTAAAGCCACACTGGGAGCAAAGACCCGCAAGTGTCCGGGTCCCACCGTGTCCAGGCCCATGTTCCCTCCTCTGGCTCCTGGGACGGATCTGAGTGGCTACCTCCACATCTGGCGCCACCCCAGTGCTGTGGCTTTCGGCCACTTCCTCCTCCTCCAGAGCTGCCGGCACCGCCCCTGCCCACCTCTGTCCGTCTGTCCTTTCCCGGGTCCCGGGAACGCCTCTGACCGCGGCCAGCTACCTCTCGCTGATCTCCAGCCCCATTGTCCATCTCACGGTCACACCTTTCTTCTCTCCTGTGAATCCCTGGCCACACGAGGCCACGAGTGCGGATGCAGCTCTGCAGGCCGGGGTTGGCGCACTAGGGCTGTGGGCCCAGCAGGCCGGGGTGGGGCGGGGGGGCGGGGCGGAGGGTCCACGCCTCGGCCTCGTTCCCGTCATGTGTCCCACTTTACTCAGCAGTTGCCTCGGCCGTCGGGCGGCGATTCCCACGCGCCCACGGTCATGTATTCCCTGCAGCATTCTAGAAAGACCAAATGTCTAGTGATACTCTTTCTATCCAGATTAGGACTGAAGACCACCACCAAAATCGACTGGAGGCATTTTATGTCGTTGTTCAGCGACCCCCACAGCCTGAAATGCCACAGCGCGGCCCCCCTGGTGCCCAGCAGTAGGTACGTGAAAGGCCAAGGGCGGCCAAGGGCGGGAGACTCGGGAACGCCGTGTCGCTCTGCTTCACTCCGGACCAGCAGATTCGCATCTGCTGGCAGCGGCCAGCACTGACCCCCAAGGTCCCGAAAGTTTTCGAACGGTCAATCGCCGTCATTCGGCCCACTGGAGCTCTGGGGCTGTTTCCGCCCCAGGAGGTCGTGGGTCTCAGGCCGCAGAGGGTGACCCCTCGTCTCCGGCCTGATGGCCCTCTCTGCTGGAGTGACTGTGGGGGGCCTCGGAGCGGCCGTCGGAGCCGCTGCGCTTTCTCTGGCCACTGTGTGGACGCGGATGTGATCCTGTGCTGACCGTCCTTGCCGACAGCTTCCAGATAACGGGACCCGCGTGGTCATTACGATCGCTCTGCGCGGTGCCGAGACAGGGACTCACTGGTTTGTGCTGACCTGCCAGGGGACCAGCCTGCCAGGGCAATGACCCTGCACCCGCCCCATTCCCAGATGCATGGGTTTCGGGTGGGGGGGGGGTGCTTCTGTCCCTGTACAATTTAGTCTGACTGCCGGGAGGAGCCAAGAATGAGGCGTGACTCGTACTTGCTCTCAGTGGTGTGATTCTTGTCCGGACTGGGCGTCCCAGGAGAGAGGGGGCCTGCCGGGGCGGGGGAGGGGCAGCACGGTGGCCAGGAGCCTCGCATGTGGCCACCCTGGGTTCAATCCCCGGGACCACACATGAGCCCTGAGCCCGCCAGGAGTGAACCCTGGGCACCACTGATGTGGCCCCAGAATCCAAACGGATGTTGTCATGACTAGGGGAGGGGCTGCCACGCCGGGAGGTCCTGGGTGCTGCTCACGTCTTCGGGCACTGGACAGGGACCCCAGCCTCAGAGCGGGGCTCTCACGAGGACACGGGCCCTGTCCTGCTGGGCTCCTGTAGTCCCACGGAACCTATTCAGGGTTCGAACCCTCCCCCACCCAGCAAACCGCTCTCGGCTCCTGCTTAGTGGGGCACCCAGGGCCAGGGCAGGCCTTTCTGCAGTGCTGCCTCCCACTGACTGTGGGACCCCTCCAGCCCCCCCAGCAGGGCAGTGGGACCCTCACAACCCCCAGCACTGGCGGCGAGACCCTCAAAATCTCCAGCACTGATGTGGGACCCTCACACCTCACAGTCCCATAGTTCCCCCACCCCCCAAGTACTGAAGACAGGACCCTCACAGCCCCTTGAGCACTGATAGTGGGACCCTCACAACTCCCAGCACTGACGTGGGACCCTCACACCTCACAGTCTCATATCTCCCCCGAGTACTGATGACAGGACCCTCACAGCCCCTTGAGCACTGATAGCAGGACCCTCATAGCCCCCCTGACCATTGGTCACCGTCAGTGGGAGTGGACAGGGCAAAAGTGGACATCTTCCTCCTTGGATGCAAGTGTCCAGCTTTGCAGGCGGTCGGGTGCATGACAGGTGGGGCAGTGGGGACAGGCCGTGGGGGCTGGCCCTGCCGTCTGCTGCCCTCACGGCTCAGAGGCACAGACGGGCCACGGCAACTGGGTCTGGCACAGAAGGGGCTGTGGAGGGCCTGAGCCCCCTCCCTCGGGGTCCCCGGCTGCCTCTGAGGGGCATCACACCACACAGGCATGGACCCTGCATGAGGGAAGAGCTGCTGGCGTCTGCCTCTCCCTCTCCACAGTGACTCCGGCTCCAGTGCTCCTGTCCCGCGGCTGCTGAGACAGGCGGGGTTCTGCCCGAGGCTGAAGAAGGCCCTGATCAACCTGCACACTGTGAGCGCCCATCACCCCCACCTGTCACTCTCACCCCGTCACCCTCATCCTGTCACCCCCCACCCTGTCACCCTCATCCCGTCACCTCCACCCTGTCACCTTCCACCTGTCACCCCCACACCTGCCACCCCTCACACCCGTCACTCTCCGTACCCCCACCCATCTCTGTTGGGCTCCTGCTGCCCGGAGGGCCTGGTGGGCAGGCCCAGAGCAGCCCAACAGGTAGGTAGGCTGGACATGCGGAGGACCGTCCAGTGTGTTCTCAGTGGCCTCTCAAGCCGCCCTGCTCCCAGCCCTGGTCTGTGGCCTCTCACCGAGCCCATCCCGGGGCCGGCCCCAGAACCTTTAGCTGCCTGCCCGAGGGACGAGGATGCCCGGCAGATGCCCGCTGGCAGAAGAGCTCGGCTCCATGTGTCCTGTGCATGGCAGCCGTGGACGCTGTCCTTCCTACTGCCCTCCTACTGAGCACCTTCACTCACGGATCTCGGGAAGATGAGGGGCCCTCCAGAGAGCTGCCGGCGTGAAGGGCCCCGGGCTGGAAGGACAGGAGAGCGGGTGGGGTGCTGGTCGTGCACACAGCCAACCCCGTGAGGAGAGATCCCTGAGCACATCCGGTTATGACCCAAAAGCCAGAGCGGGCAGGTTCACTCAGCATCGGCCCTGCCAGCCTGTGGGGCCCCGGGACAGTTCCCAGCTGTCCCTGGTGCCTGCCGTGACCACTTCTCGCCTCTCCTCTGGCATCTCGTCTGGGCTCCGAGCACTGGGAGGCTGGAGCCCCGCTCTGGTCCCCCACTGCCATCACGTCCAGAACCCCAGCTGGGTGGCCTGAGTGATCGCACCACAGTCCGATGCTCCCTGGCCCTGTGCTGGTGGCACAGACGACCGCGATGGAGTGTTGGGCAAAGATGCCCAGATCCGAGTCATCTGTGAAAGGAAGACTGTCCGTTGGACTTGTCGCAGCGAGACCTTTGTCCTTCAGAGGGCCACAGGACTTGAATACCCAGTGAAGGCCGTGGGCTGGAATACAGAACCGCCAGGACCCCTTGCAAAGATGACCTGAGTTTCAAAGCATTTAATCAGAGGACAGCGATTCCCAGCATCACTAATAGCTGGTATTTCGGTGTGTGATGTCCCCGCTCCCAGCACCCATGTCGTCTTCCCTCCACCAGTGTCCCCATGTCCCGTCCCTGCAGCCTGCCACCTTATGAGCACGTTTTAAAGTTTGGTGGTTGTGGCCTGGACCTTGTGTCCTCGGCATCGTGGAGTCTGTGGTGTGGGCAGCGTGGCTGAGCCACGCCGTGCTGCCTGGGGACTCAGGCCTGGTGGTATAATGGGCAGACGGCCGGAATAGACACGTGGGCAGACACGGAGATGGCCAGTCAGCTCCGCGGAAGGCCAGGGACACGCCAGACCAGCGACGGGGAGCCGCCCCGGCCACTGACCCACAAGGCAGCTGGCGAGCGTGTGACGGCAACTGGCGGCAGTCTGAGGTGACAAAGCCGCTGGGGAAATAGCAGTTTGGGGACGTGATGGGTGTTCACCGCCTGGCCCAGCAAGCCCGGCCCCAGGGAAAGGGAAACCGCGGCCTCTAACTGCCACCCCGCCAGGATTGGCGGGCAGATGCTCACGACAAAACGTCCAGTTCCCAGACCAGCAACGGTCTGGCCATCCCGCTGTGCCACGCGCAGCAAACCAAGCAGGAGGAGCCGGGACCAAAAAGGTGGACGGGTGCGGGGCCGTGCCTGAGGGCCCAGCAGGGGCGCCTGAGGGAGAGGCAGGCCGTACGTGGGTGTGGACATGAGGGGGCACGAGGGGTGTGAGGCTTTCTCTGGAAATCAGAACAGCGGGCTCGCCCTTGCTGCTGCCCGTCTGGACACCAGGAAATCGGGCGGCACCGCAGCACCGACAAAAGCTTCTTCCGTTCAGATTTTGGACCCTGAGTCAGGGGGACATCGGCACTGTGCAGCCACGTGACAGCCCCCTCTGCCCCGCGCTCGTTAATCCTCTCTAGCCGGAGGGAGGGGCTTTGTCCCCCTCTGCAGTAACAGCACCTCTCAGTTGGGAAATCTGAGCTGCTGATGGGTGGGTATTTTGGTTTTTCCCTTTTTTAATTCCAGGGGCTGGAACCTGCCACTGCTTCACGGTGGTGCGGTTGATGGGGCGGCTGTAACGGCCCAGTGGAAATCTTCCTCGCCAAGTGATTGTCCATTCACGTGACGGGCGAGGCGGGCGGGGGTGAGCGCGAGCAGCGTTAAGACTCAGGAAACGGCACGTCGGGACTGAGTTGCTGGGGAGTCGGGTCCGGGGGGGTGGTGGACCACAGCAGCCGCCTGGCACTGGGCGTCTGCCAGGTGCACCGGCCCTTCCAGAGAAGGGGCTGAGCTGGGCCCCCCAGAGCAGCTCCTTCCTCCTGGGGACCCTCCCGTCGGGCCCTGGCTGGCAGCACCGTGGGCACCTTTCTGGGCGTTTCTAGCCACCCGAGCCCCCTGTGCCCGCCCCGGTGCCACCCCAGTCACCACGGAGACTTTCTTCTGTCCACTCTGTTCCACTAGCCACACTCGCCCTTAACTGGCACCCCCCCGAGACGCCGTGTGCGCCTCTCCATCTGAGCCTTCTCTGCTCTCCCCGCAGATACCCAGCGGGTGGATAACGGAGGAAGAACTGCGGCGCGTTCTGGAGGGCGCCATGGGCACGGTGAGGGAACCCGAGTTCCAGGAGCTGATGCAAGCGCTGGACCCTGGCGGCACCGGGTCCCTGCACGTGGCCAAGATCCTGGAGCTGCTGGAGGAGAGTGCCCGGGTGAGGGGTCTGCCCGGCTTCCCGGGACGTGGCATGAAGGGGCGGGGGCCACACCCAGCAGTGCTCGGGGGACCCTGTGTGGGGCCGAGGGTGGAGCCGGGGCCGGCTGCGTGTAGGGGGAAGCTGACTCTTCCCCCGGCTCTCTGCCGTCGTGGCAGGGTTGCGTGCGTTCAGCTCTTTGATCTTAACTCAGCCTCTCCCCGCCCCAGTGTGTGGGGGGGCAGGTTGGCATTGCCTCTGCCTGTCCTGGAGGCTTGTCCCTTCCCTCCTGGCCCTGGTGTGCTCCTAACGCCCCCCTCCCCATCAGTGCTTGGTGGTGGTTTTGGGGTCCCGGTGTCTATCCGCTGTCCAAACACAAGCCACATATGGCCTCTGGCACCTGGCGCTTGCTTCCTGCATTCGCTGCTGGCCGTGGTTACGACCTGCTTTGCTGACATGGCCACTGGGCCCCTGTCCGCCCGTTTGCTCGTGAGTGGCCGGATGCCGTCATGACCCCTCCTCTCCCCCTCCACATTGCTCTAATAGCTACACGGGTCTTTCCCGGTTTATGGCTCCCAGTAAGCTCATGCCGTCCCTCCTCCCGGCCCTACCCCCGTGTCCAGATGGGGTTTGGACTCTGCTCCCGGGCTGACCGGAGCCGAGCGGCCAGTCCAGTGGGCCTTCCTGCAGTGAAGCCCGGTTTGTGTCTCCCGCCAGGTGAGGAAAGCGCCATCACTTGGCTTAGATGCCAGGGCCGTGTCCGTGCTGGACTGGGGAGCCGTGAGTAGACCCCTGCCCTCCACACGCCGGGTGCCGCCCCGCGGTGCCGTGCAGCCGGACAGCGCGTCCCCTTGTCGCAGGTGGAGGGACAGCTCCGCAGCGGGGTCACTGAGAATTTCCAGGAGTGCTACGACAGGCTGCGGTCCCACGACCCGAGGGACTCAGGGCTCATCAGCCGAGCTGATTTCAAGGCCGTCCTGAGCGTCTTCTGCCCGTCCCTGACGGCCGGCCACTTCCTGAGGTGAGCGCCGGGTGCGGCTGTCGTCCTGCCAGCCAGGGGCCCCACGTGCTTTCGCCGCCTTCGGGGTTGACTTTGCCATCCCCCCAACACCCTCCCCAGCCGTGTGGATTCGGGATGCGGGGGCAGGCGCGTCTGCGAGAGTGCCCTCACTCCAGCCCTTTTCCCGGGGGCGCCTTGGCTCTTTCAGGCTCAGCAGCAAGTTCCTGGACAGGGCCTCGGGAAGGGTCCTCTACAAGAAGTTCCTGGCGTGCACGGGCCAGGCCCTGTCTCCGGTGCCCGCCGACCAACCCGGGAGGTGAGTCTTGTCCACTGAGCATGGAGCAGCCAAGTGCCCCACCCCTGCCTGCGCACGCCTGGGGGGAGGGGAGCCTGTCCAGCAGGGGCCTCAGCAGGGATCTCCCCGGCCTGAACTGCGAGGGGGGGAGGCTGGGGGGTCGCTTCTGTGTGGCTCTCTCTGGGCTCCCCGCTGCCTGGCCGTCTGCACTCTCGTACCCCCACTTGCGCCCCCACTGCAACTGGATCTTGACGGCGAGACTCATCCGTGAAATCCGGTAGTGTTTCCTACCGTGAACAGCCAGTTAATGAAAACCGTCTCTGAGCTGATTGTCACCACGGAGGCTGCGCCTCCACCGCTAGACCAGCCCCTCCTCAGCCAGGAAAAGCTAGAGTTTAGGCTAATGACAAGATGGGTCTGAACTTGCCCGTTATTGGTGATCCCAGATGCTCCGAGTACGGGAGACCGGCTGGGCCGGCCCCGCTCGTAAGTTCTCCCGAGAGCAGTGGGCGTCTCCTTGGCCCCCGAGTCTCCAGCGGTCTCTGTAGCCGCTGCTGCATGAGCGGGCTCGGAAAGACGGTATTTCGGCAGGACCAGAGCGCCCTGCACGAGGACGGGTCTCCGGAGTCGCGGGAATATGGTTTCCAACCGCCTGCATATTTGTGGAGGTCCCCCAGACCAGGGCCGGAAAGAAGAATGATTTCCCTTGAGCAGCTCCATGGCTGCTCCTCCCCTCAGCCCCAGACGGGGCGCGGGGGACGGCCCAGCCCCCCAAGCACACTGCCCACTCCTCGCCCCTGCGGCCCCTCCACTGTGGTGCGCTCATGTGCGTCAGACCGAGTTGGGCGTGGATGGCCATGGCGGGGCCGGGGGCCGGGGGCTTCCCTCTGTCCCCTACTTACACGAAAGGGTCTGCTTGGTCTCCCGTTCCCAAGAGCCCCAGCCCAGCCTTCGCACCCCCAGAACACAGACACCCTCTACCACTGCCACCCGGCTCCATGCTGGGGTGCAGGGGAGGCCTGCTCCAGGTGGCTGCGCCGGCTGGGCATGGCTGGGGAGGACAAGCCGGGTCTGGTGGGGGCACAGGCTCCCCCTGAGAACCTACTCGCCGTTTCAGAGCCCCGCCTCCCCGGGAGAGCCCCCCAGCCGTGGGCAAAGACGAGGTTAAGAAGCTGGAAAGCTGCATCCGGCGGCAGGGCCCGGCCCTTCGAAAGCGGTTTCTGGACCTCGGTGGAGACCCCGGCAGCAGGGCGGGCACGCCCAGCCCCAGGAAGGTGCGTGGATGCGCTCATGGCCTGGTGGGCCTGAGCGTCCCGCGGGCACTGAAGGGGATTCTGCAGGCCCAAAACGCCTCTGGCCACCTTCCCCGGCGCTTGGGGTGCTTGAGCTGTGAGGAATGAAAATGAGTGTCATCTGGGTGGGGGTGCCCTCCCGGGGAGCCCCGACCTGTGCTTTGGACCCCCAGGTCCAGGAAGGAGGAAAGCGCTGGCAGCCGAGACGCACCTGGGATGGGGCCAAGCCCGCTGACCGCCCCAACCCCCCCCCCCCCGTGTCACAGCAGGGGCCCCTGGGGACAGCCACAGGCTAGTGGCGAGCGTTCTGGCAGGGGGTGTCCTGGGCTGCAGTGGCCCTGGGGAGGCGCCATGGCCATTCCCGCGCCTCAGCCCGGGGGATGGGGGGTGGCTCGCCGCTCCGACCCTGCCCTCAGCCCGTGGCTTCCGCTCACTTTGAAGAAAACACTTCAGCCAACAGGTGGTGTTCTCCACGCAGACACTTGCTGCCGGAAGCGTGGGCTTTATCTCCAGGGAGAGAATAATGCCGCCAGTGGCTGTCGCTTGCCCGCTGCCCACAGTACTGGGCACCTCTGACTCTGACAGAGGGGGGAGAGGCCCCGAGGGGTCGCAGACACGGGCTCCCGACCGCCCCGCATGCCCCAGCCCACAGACCTGACACGGGCTGCAGAGGGAGGGAGGGAGAAGGCAGGTGGGGGATCCAGGAGGGGCCCGTGTTTCCCGTTGCGGACCAAGTGGCTGAAGATTGTCACCAGTGATGCAGATGAAGGCAGTTTCAGTGAGGGGCGGTGAGGACCGTGAGTCCTCCCCGAGTGGGTGTCGGGAGACTCCTCTCACCCCACGCCCAATTAATCACCTAAGCCTGCAGGCTCTCTGAACCAGACGGGGGTCCTGTACCCCAGACCCCCCAACCGGGCAGCCAGTGCAGGCTGCGAGCATGTCCCAGGATCTGCCCGCCCGTGTGCCCGCGTCCTTCCATCCTGGGACTGCTCATCTTGGCCCGGAGAGCGTCCTCCTCCTCCTCTGTCTTCCGCGGCCTGCCGGTCCGGTTCTCATCTCCTGGCTGATCTTCGCCATTATTTTTTTGGCCTTTTTTCTCCCCTAAAAGCATGAGTGTGTCATATGAAATTACAAAGTAAGCCCTTCGATATTAATCCGCACGAATTCATTTTTATATTCATCTAAAGGGGCACGTCCCCATCTCTCCCGAGTCAAACTATCGCCTTTGTCTCCAGAACCCCCGGGCCTGCAGGGCTGTGGCCGCGGCTGAACGCAGCGGGGTTTCTTTTTTATTTAGTAAAACTGATTT
Source organism: Sorex fumeus (assembly GCF_029834395.1). Taxonomy (NCBI): domain Eukaryota; kingdom Metazoa; phylum Chordata; class Mammalia; order Eulipotyphla; family Soricidae; genus Sorex; species Sorex fumeus. The sequence goes on from NW_026606210.1 coordinate 2,239,662, forward strand.
TTTTTTCATTTTTCTTTCTCTTTTAAATGTTTACATAGCTATTCTCAGCCAGTTTATATTTTTCCATATAAACTCTATCCAGTCATCCCCCCAATGCCTTATTAGAGCCGTAATTGGACTCACACTCCATTTATGTATTAAAATGTATCTGCCTCTGTGGCTCCCGCTTGCTGCGGGTCTTCCCGCGATGGAGGGACTCGGCCCGTGGCCCGGGTGAAGGTGGGGGACACACTCAGCTCTTGTGCGTAGCTAGGCCAAGGCCTCACAGTAAACTGCTCCGGGGGTGTGGGGGGGGCAGTGGGTCAGAGAGCAGAATGGGGGCAGCATCCCGGGGGCGGTGGCAGGGTCCTGGGGCTGCCCCCCAGGCTTTGAGGCCTTAAAGCCGTTGCCTGAGGCAGCCCCTCACTTGCTTCCGCCCCTCGGGCTGTGAGACATTCCCCTGTGCCTGTTCCCCGCTGTGCCTGTGTCTATACAAGGGGGGGCGGGATGAATAATTCACGGGCTGTTGTTTGCAAAATATCAAGTTATTTTTCAGAGATAGCAGCGTAGCTCCCTCCAGGGGCCCAGTGCTCTGTGCCTGTGGGTGCCGCCCCCCTTTCTAGAGAAGCCGCAGACCACGCAGGGTGGATGCGGTCAGAGTCCCCCACCCCGCAGGCCCATGGGCCCTCTGGGAATCTAGCCCCCGGCGCCCCCCAGAGCCTGGCCCACACCAGCTGTGGGGCAGAAGCTCTGAGCTAGGCTCAGGTGCCACAGGGGCCTTCACCCGCGAGGGCTGTCCTGCAGAGCCCCCCACATCTGTCCTGTGGACCCGCCCCTCTGTGTGCTGCTCTCTGTCCCGGGACCCAGGCTCTGTGCAAGCAGGCTGGGCCTCGGTATCTGCGTCTCCCAGGCCTCCCACGCAGGGTGAAGGGGGCCGCCCGGAGCGCGGATGGGCGCAGAGCAGGGTGAGGCGGGGAGGAGGAGGACGGCAGAGTGATGGGGAGCTTGGTGGTGGGGACGGTGGGGGGGGGTACAGTGGAGGTGATGGTGGCGGAGGCGACGGTGGTGGTGGTGGTGAGGGTGGAATGATGGATGAGACCAGTGTCTCCCCAGACTCCTGCTCCCTTCCCCACACTGGGCTCCCCTCCTGCCCCCGTGGGAGAAAGCAGGGAGCAGACTGAGTGTGAACCCTCCCTCCGCCTCAGTGGCATCAGAACTGGGGCGTGGTAGCACTTGGGCCTGGGGCTCCGTGCCCCACGCATGGGCACCCCTGTCCTGGGCTGGCCTGTGACTGAACACGCACACACACGCACACGCACACTCGCATGCACACAAGAAGCACACAGATGCGCTCACACATACTCATGCGCTTAAGCACGCAAACACATGCACATATTCATATGTGTACACACATGCACTCACATATACACACATGCACACATGCATTCACGGGCACGGACTCGGGCACATACACACAGACGCATGCACATGCACACTCATATACGGACACAGACACAGAATCACCACTCACATACACCCACGCACATACTTGCACTCACACGCACACACATTCACACTTGCACACGTGTACTTACACACACATGCATAGTCACACAGAGACTGATTTCTGTGTCCTTTTCTGGCACAAATGCCTCCCCTAAGTCATGAGTCATGGGGATGGCGACAGCCCCTGACCTGCTGCACCCCCAGAATCCCTTCCTGGGGTGGCCCCTCCAGCAGGAAGCTCTGTGTGTGGCGGGTGACTGGCCATCCACCTAAGCAGGAAGCCAGACGCCCCACGTGCAGGCCCAGTGAGACGACTACATCCCTCTGCACCCTGAGCAGGGGGTCTGCTCAGGCGCCATCATGCAGACACACACACACACACACACACACACACACACACACACACACACAGCCCTGTGTACCCCGGCCACCGAACGCACTACACACGCACCAACACGCACCCCTATACCACTCACATCCATCCCCCACACCCACAAACACACACACCCAGATACCACACATGTACTCACCGTGCACACTCACAGCAACACATCACGTGCCCTCATTACCACACACACCGCACACGTATGTCCCACTCCACGCCACACACACATGCGCACCATCCGCACACCCAAGGGCTAGTGGACCTGTTTTCGTGACCTGACCATCAGGTGAAGCGTCTCGGCGGAGGTCCCCTTCCGGAAGCTCTGTACCTTCCAGGGACACCCAGGCCCCGACGGCACGGGTGGGAAATGCCCCGGTCAGATGGCCTGGCTGTGTCCTCTGCTCTGATTTCCTCTTGTACAGGCGCACGGGGTGGATCTGGAGGTCAAGGGCACGTGTGTGGGAAAGCCTGGGGGTGCCCACGTGCTCAGGCTGGGTGCTGCTGCCCCATCTGTCTGCCTGTGAGCTCGACAGACCAGCCTGGGCCGGGGCGGCGGCAGGGCCCCACCCATAGGGGTAACAATGAGGGGAGCCCTGCAGAAGGGCGGGGCTGGGCGGGCGGCCACACAGCTGACCTGTCCCCTCGGCAGGCTGTAGAGGACAGCGGTGCGTCCCCGGACCATGCTGCGCGGCCCTCGCAGCCGCTCCCCGGCCCCGACAGGATGAATTTCCTGCAGTTTGCACCCGGATCCGACGGTAAAGCACCCGCGGCCCAGAGTAGCCACCGCTCGGGGCCCCCACAGCCCGTCCTCACAGCCCCGGACTCGAGAACGCATTTCTGATATGGGGAAGGGGGGGCCGGCTACCATGGCCCGGGGTAGGGGTCGGAGGGCCCCGGCTCCCTGGGACTGGAAAAGGAAACCGAGGCGTGACAGGTGCCCAGGACCTTCCGGTCCCGGCGTGCATCCCGGGGCTTCTGCGTGCTGAACTGTGCACACCTGCTCTCCGGCACCATCGCAGATGACCGGCCGTGTGGGCTGTACCGGCCCCAGCAGGCGAGCCTCCACTCGGCGGGCGACCCCAGCAAGTTCTACATCAGCGCCGAGGAGTGTCTGGAGGTCTTCCCGCAGCGGGTCCAGGAGCACTACGGGGTGAGCCAGGGCCCCCGGGCTGGGCGGCTCTGCCTTGTGCCCCTGGTGAGGCCCAGGGCCCGCCATCCTTTCTACCCTTCCGCGCGGCCACCAGTCACCGTCTCCTGGCATCTCTGCCTGCCCTGCTGGGGTGCTGGACCCCGTGGGGGACCCCTGCAAGGAGGGCTTCCTGGAAGAGGCGCCCCTTGGGAGGACTTTGGGGGTGGGTGGGGAGAGGGGACTAGCAGAAGGGGCAGACAGCGCGGCTTCCAGAGGAGCCCACGGGTTCTGGGGGGCAGGCGGAGGGACAGTGTGTCCACCAGGAGAAGGGGAGGGGCAGCCAGAGAGCAGGGCGCGGCAGAGTCCCCGGGGCGAGAAGGGCAGGGGGGTGTGGCCTGGCCCAGCTTCCAGGGCTCCAAGATGTTGGCCTTTGCCACGGCCACCAGCCCTCGCAGCGCCCTGTGCTGGGGTCAGAACCGCAGGATGAGAGGCCGGGCGGGGCAGGGCGGGAGCCAGGCACCCCGTCGGAGGTAGGGCCAGAGAGTCGGGGGACAGGGAAGCCATGTGACCGTGGTGCGCCCTGGGGTGGGGGTGGGGGAACCCAGGATGCGTGTGAACGCTCGGGACAGGCCGCTAGGGGTGAGCGAGGGTGGTCCCAAGCACTGCAGCAGGAGTCACGAGACAAGCTCATCCCGCCCAGCCTCTCTGTGGCCCCCCCTTGACCGCTGGTCAATAGATGAGGTCACAGGCCATGCGATGGGGGCGCCCACAGCCCCCACCTGGCTCTGCCCCGGGGTTTTGTTTGGGGGCCACACCCAGCGGTGCTCGGGGCTCCCTCCCGGCTCTGCACTGAGGATCCCTCCTGACACGCGCTGTCCCTGCTCTGCGGTCGCTCGGGCCCCGTCCCGCCCTGGAGGGCTGGGTTGTGGATGGACCTGCCCCGCCCCGCTGACCCCGCCCCGCCCGCAGGACCCCTACGCCGCCTTCTTCAGGATGGACACGGACAGGGACGGCGTGGTGGGCATGCACGACCTGCACAAGCTGCTGATGTGCCTGCTGCTGCACCTCACGCAGGCCGAGTTCCTGCGCTTCCTCGGGCTGCTGGGCCTCAGCCCCACCGTCACGCTCAACTTCCGCGAGTTCCGCAACCTGTGTGAGCAGCGGCCCCTCAGCGAGGACGCCCCGCCCCAGCGCATGCTGCGGTGAGCGGGCCCCGCACCAGCCTCCAGAGAGAACTGGCTGGAAGGCCTGTGGCCAAGCCTGGGCCCCCCACCCCCACGCCTGGTGGTGCCCCGTGTCCACCAGACTCTGGATAAAAGCCCCTGGAAATAGGGAGGGGCGCGGCTCTGGAAAGCGGGACGCCGGAGCCAGAGCACTGGGGAGCAGGAATGTTGGGATGGGCACCCGGCAGACGGGCCTATGTGACCTCAGTTCCTGGGATCAGTGCTGGGAGAGCTGTCATTTGTTTATGATTTTAGTCACATTTTTTTTAAAAGCACGACTGGGAACGATGAGAAATAATCGACTATTTTAAGGTGGTGCATTTGATCTAGTAAAATTAAAATCAAGATCACGGAAGACCCCTTAATCCTAGTGCACGTGCCAAAGGTTTCATGAAGGCCCCCACTGGTAACTGCATGCATGGTAGAAGGAGTTGTATTTCACACGGAAGCCCTCAGTCAGCTCTTGTGGGGAGGATTCTGGCCACACGCCCACCTGCTTGGCTAACTGTCCAGCCACTCACCGTTTATTCCTGCTCCGGTGAGTTCTGGTCCCCTGCCTTCGAAGTCGGCCCGTTTCGTCAGGGTCTCGGACCTCCTGGCAACACCACTGCCCGTGGCCTTTCCGTATCGTCCTGTTGATGTCTGTGGCGTCTCAGCGATGGCTCCGCTTCCCTTCCTGGGACTGGGACTGGCTGTCCCCTCTGCCTTTTTCTGGGTCATCCCGTGAGAGATCGACCCATTTGATTGACGTCTCAGAAGGAGCCTTTGGTGTCCCTGCTGTTACTCTTCTCGACGCACCATTTCCTTATCCCTCTGCGCTTGGGGCAGAGTTTGCTCTCCTTCATTTTCTTCAGCCAGCAACCCAATTTGTCACTTCCTTTCTTTTCTAACAGAAGTCTCTGATGCTCTCAGTTTTTTTGGTTAGTTGCACCCCACAAATTTGGAGGCACAATTATGGCATATTTTATTTCCCTTCATTTTTAAATGTTTTCTGATTTTCCCCGAGTCTTTCTCTGAATTCAAAGATTATTTAGAAGGATTGTTTTTTGATTTAAAAATATCTGCATAGTTTCTAAATATCCTTCTGTTGGTGCTACACAGTTGATGCTGTGGTTCGAAGTATTCTTGTGTGATTTTAATTCTTGCATTTGTAAGCCCTAAAAATGTTCTGTTTTGGAGACTATTACATACATCCTGAGAAGACTCTTATATTTAGATGCCGTTGAGTGGAACAATCTATAAACAAGGTCAAGTAAACAGATTCCATGCCAGTCTCTGCTTGGTTGATCTTACCAGGAGTGCAGAGAGAGAGGAGTGTTGGAGCCCCCTGTGCTGGCCAGGGAGGAGTGTCCAGTCCCCCGTGCGGTCAGGGAAGAGCATCCAGGCTCCCGCCCCTGGCGATGCCTGCTGTGACCAGGGTCACCTCCTTTCTGCTCACCCACCTCCGCATCCCCGGCTTCTGTGCTGGCTTCGCTCTGTCCTTCTGGCGTAGCTTTGTGGGGGCTCGGCTCTTCCCTCTTTCCCGATAGTGGGTGATGCCCGGCCCCCTCTCCTGCCCATTTGGGCATGCTCTCTCCCTCCTGGTCACCAGCCTCTGCCTCCAAGCAGGGCCGTCCCCGCCACCTGGGCTTGGCCCATGGCCTTTCCCCCACGAAAGGAATGGGCATGGCCCTGTGGCCCAGTGGCCCTGCCGCTGCTGGTCTGTCCTTGCAGGTCTCTGGCCGTGAGCGCCCAAAGGCATGGCTCCCACCTGCCCTGACCGTCGCAGCCTCGCTCTCGGAGCTTCCCTGGGCCACGACAGGGTCGCGCCACATGTGTGCTGGTCAGACGGCCCACCCAGGGCTCCGCGTGCCAGGCCAGGGTCAGAGCCCAGGCACCCGTGATGGACAGGGCCAACCGTAGAGGGGGCCTGGTGACTCGGCTCTGCAGGGCCCCAGGCGAGGGCGAGTGGGTGTGTGGAGTGTGGGTGACGTGTCCGGGCCGGCTCCGGGTGGGTGCAGGTGAGCGAGTGAGACCCTGGGGCACCGCAGATGGGCAGGAGCGAGAGCCCGGGGATGCCAGCAGGAAGGGGCACCCACCCTCCCGCCCTCCGGACTCTGCCCAGGCTGCGGGGCCTTTGTCCAGCCCAGGGGGCCCAGGGTTCCGTGGGGGTCCGGTGGCAGTTGGAAGGAGATGGAGCAGAAATCCAGGTGTGGGTGGGGGCGGTGTGGCTCCCGGCAGGGCTGGCTGTATGCTCGGGGGTGCAGAGAACCAGAAGGGGTGTGGGCAGGTGGGGGCACGTGCTCGCCAGGGGTGGGACCGTATCTCTGGCCCTTGGTGCCATTTAAGCAGCGAGGGGGGTGAGTCCACAGCGCCCCCAACAGAGAAGCAGGCGCTGTGGAGTCCAGGTGGATTTAAAGCCGGGTAGGGGGCGAGCACCCCTGCGGGGAGCGTGCCAGGCTCTGTGTGCCCATCCAGGAAGCGGCTGCCGCCTCCTCTCCTTCCCCACGTCTCGGGGGTCTGCGGCGGCTCCCCCAGAGGAGACCCAGACACGGCCCCGGGCAGGCCTCTCTGGAGGGCACTGAGCTCAGCACCCACTGTGACTCAGTGGCCGCCACCCGGAAAGCGAGGGTCCCGGGCTGCTGTGTGAGGCCACCGAGGAAGGGTTGTGGCTTGGTGGGGTGACTCTTGTGGCCGTGATGGGCACTGGCTAACCCGCTGTGACCTGCATTGGTGATTGGTGTCAGAGGTTGAGGGCCATGAGGCCAAAGGTCAGAGGCGGGCTCGGCCGTGAGATGCAGTTCTCGGTGGCTCTCTCCCGCTGCAGAAGGAAAAGTGGCCGGTGCTGAGAGGCCCCTGGGCCCGGCCGTGCTTTCCCCGGTTGTTTCACCTCAGCGGCCTGGTCACTGTGCAGACATGGCAGGCAACTGGCAGTCGAGGCTGCCTTTGCCCTGGGAGCCGCGCGGCCCCCCTCCCCCACTGCACTCCGGGGCTGGGGGCTCGGGGCCCTTCCTCTGCCCACCCAGCGCCTCGACTTCTCTCGTGTGTTGTCGACCAGTGGAAGCAAGTAACGGGTCCCAGGGTCCTGCGGTCCCACAGCGGGGAGGCCCTTCCTCCTCGCAGGCAACCCAGGCTCACCCCTCAGCACCCCGTAGGGTCCCCCGAGCACTTCCAGGAGTGATCCCTGAGTGCAGAGCAGGAGTCAGCCCTGAGTACCCCCAGGTGGGGCTCCTTACCCCCACCAAGAAGTTATGGTTTCCTGGCAGGCCTCCGCGGGGTCTGTCTCCCGTCTCCCCGCGCTGGCTGGCTTTCCGGGGTGCCTTGAGCAGTTCCTAGCGAGCCCCGCAGCTTCTCCCACGGGTGGGCTTCGCAGGGCAGGGTCTGAGCTCACAGTGGGTCACCTCGGGGTCCGGAAACACCTGGGTCCCCTGGGAGCAAGGCAGCCAGGTACCCACAAAGGGCTCAGTGGGTGGGAGACCCGAGGCACCTCGAATTCCTACACTGCAGCCGCCGTGGCCGGCCCTGGCAATGTCCATGGCGTGACTGGCCACACGGCTCTCATGAACGAGTCTTGTGAGCTGCACGGACAGGCCAGTGGTGGGAGAGTGAATAGGGACTTACGGGGGGGGGGGTCTAGGAAAGACGCCAAGCACAGAGCCAGGGGACGACTGTACGGGGCAGGGGAGGGTGTTGGCGAGCCCGTGGCATTGAAACCCGGCCATTTGCCGTTCTGCCCCTCCAAGACAAAAGCAGAAGGTCGTGGACACAGAACTAGCCTGTGGGCAGGCTCATGAGTATCTCGTGACCAAAGCGAGGACCCGATGGTCAGACTTGTCCAAGGTAAGAGTGACCATGCCCCCAGGGACAGCAAGAGAGCCCCCACCATGTTTCGGGGCTGCGGGGTCCTGCCTTCGAGGGGGGGCAGTGTTGGGACCCCAAAGTGACGACCCCCCTCCTTGAAACGGTTTACCCTGGAGGAAGCCGGTGGGGGGGCAGAGGCCCAGCCCCGGGCAGGAGGGGGCGGTGGGCGGGCGGGGGATGGGTGCTGAGGGCAGGGAGCACACCTGCCTGCTGCCCCCTCTGTGCCTGCGCGGCCCCGGGTTCTGCGTGGAGGAGTCTGGGGGCTCGGCCACAGGGTCTGCACAGGATTCCCGTGCCAGGACCCAGCAAGTGGCCGCACCGCCCCTCCTGGCTGGGCCCCGCCTGCAGATCTGCCTTGCCGAGGCTCCCGGCCTCTCCCCAGGCCTCTGTCCGCACTGGGCTCGCCCCCTGCGTGTCAGGAGCCTTCACCCCTTCACGGTCTCAGCTTTGCTGGGAATATAAACTCGGCTTCCCAACATCTTCGGGGCCTTGCTGCGCACACCAGCAGGCCTGGCAAAGGGCAGGGGGCAGTTCCCGTGTCCCTCGCCTCTCTGTCGGTGCACTTGTCCTGTGCCCGAGACCCCAGGGCAGGCCTTGCTTCTATCAGCCTGTGTCCCTGTTGTCCAGGGCCTGCTGGGTGCTGCCTGCTGCCCCAGGCCGGGTCCCCCTGACATCATCTGCCCCTGTTGCTCCAACACTGGGGCCTCGGTGAGAGGCCCAGATACCCCACAGTGCCCCTTGCCCGCATCTCTCAGGCCCCCTCAGTGCTGGGGCTGACCCTGGAGTGCCCCTCTCAGCGCCCCGCACGCCCCCGCAGAACTTCCTGGAGACGGACTCGGACGGGAACGGCATCCTGCGGCGCCGGGACATCAGGAACGCGCTCTATGGCTTTGCCGTCCCGCTCACGCCGAGGGAATTCGAGAAGCTGTGGATGAGGTGAGTGGAGTCGGTGCGCTGCCCGCCAGGGGGTCACCGCGGTGCTTCTGCCCGGCCCCGCTTCCTGGCTCGGGCGCCCCCGTGTCTGTCTGGGTGGTGGCTTTGAGGGGGGCCCAGGTGGAACAGCAGAGCCAACTGTTGGGACTACAGGGGCACAGGAGGCAGCACCCGGGATGGAAGTCACGGCCTCCTGCTGGCCAGGCAGACGCTCTCCGGCGCGGAGCCAGCCTGGGCCCCCCGGCTTGTGTGTGTCGGGGTCCTTGGAGAGACTCTCCTGCGGCCACGCGGGGGCCGGGGCCAGTATGCCTCAGTACCAGGCCCGCCAAGGCTACGCCAGGCACCTTCGACTGCTTCCCAGAAGCGGGTCCTGGGCAAGGACCCAGCCCCGCCCTGGGCAGCCGGGACCAGACACAGCCCGTCCCCAGGGCCTGCCCACGGGGAGCCACGCTGCCCGCAGCTGCTTAGAGGAAGAGATCCAAACTTTCAGCAACCACAAGTGTCTCCCGAAGGCCTCGTGCGCTGAAAATAGCATCCCATGCCGATTCCGTTTCGCGGTGTGTTTCAGACTGAGCCGCCCTGAAACCAGGCCCAGAGCCCGCCCCCACCCCCACGGCCCCGTGTGGAATTCTGGGTGCTGGCCACTGAATGGCACGTCTCTTTCCACGCCCCAGAGCTCTCTTCTGCGCTGTTCTTACTTCCTGTGGTCGCCCCCCCAACACACACACACACACACACACACACCTGTACACACACACCTGTACACACACACCAGGCAGGGGTGGGGCGGGGGGCCAACATCAGTGTCGCCAGGGCAGGCGCGGGGGCTGCATCACTTTCCTGCTTTCCATGTGTTGAGAGCGGAAGGCAGGAGCATTGGCCGAGTTTAGAATTAGGTGGGCTGTTTTCGTGTTAAATTTAGGAATGCAACTTGAAGTTCCTACAAAATCCTGATCTGATTTTTTATTTTAGCTCCGTTCAGTTCTAGCAGCACGGTCGACTTCCCTTCCCAGCAGCCGGCAGGAGCTTCTGGCTGCGTTGTCAGAGGGTAGCGGTGAGCGGCCGCTTCCCCTGAAAGACTAGGCACGACTGCCCAGTGGGGCGGGCACTGCCAGGGGCTGGTGGGGGACAGGAAGTGCCCCTCCCTGGGTCTGTGGTGCAGCATGGACCGCGTTCAGCGGCTTCCAGAGGAGGGGGGCACGGGAGATGCTGCCGGGGTCGGAGGCCGGGGCCTGAGCAGCTGTTTAGGCAGGAGAGGTGGGGGTGTGGAGGGAAGTGGCCTCACTGAGCCAGGGACACTCTCTGGGCTATACCTGGCCGTGCAGTGTGAGGAATCCTGCCCGGAGTCCCACCCGCCAGCCCCGGCTCCTGGCCACCCCATGGCTCTTCCCCCGGGCCTTTGAAGCGAGTCTAGCATGGAGTTTGCCCGTGAGGCCTGGGCTGGGCAGTGGTGACCCGTGGGTCTCAGGGCTTGACCCATCACAGCATCTGGTTCCAGGCAGAGGGCCCTGGACTTATTCGGCATGTCATCCTGTTTTTTGTCAATTGCCTCGAGCAGGCCCCAGTAACATCTCCTTTGTCCCAGCCCTGAAATTTTTTAAAGTGCCATATTCAAGGCTCTTTCAGGGTTAAGAGAATGAGACCCATCATTGTTACTGGTATTTGGCATATTGGGTACGCCACGGGGAGTTTGCCAGACTCTGTCGTGTGGGCAGGTTACATTTGGTAGCCTGCCAGGTTGTCCAAAGTAAGAATAAGAGGAGCTGGGTTTCATAGTCTCTGGGTCTTGGCCGTTGATGGGATTACACGGCGTCAGGGGGCCAGTTTTCCCCGGTTTTAGGGAAAAAAACACTCAGCTCCTCCCTGAGATCTTTGCCTTCTCGACCCCAGCAGGCAGGCACTGAGGTACTGCTGCCCCCAGGTGTGGGCAGCGGGAGTGACCAGAGCTGGAAAGGTGCCCCAGGAAGCCTTGTGTCCGCCTTGGGGATCAGTGAATGAATGCACCCACCTCCAGGGTGGCCCCTGCCCCAATTTGGCTGCCCATGTCGGCACAGTGCTGGGTCCTCCCCAGGGGAGGAGCCTCAGAGAGTGGCTTCACCCACAGCCTGGACTCATCTCCTTGCCCTGTTCAGTTGCCCAGAGAGGACACCTGGGGGCCGAGCTGGGTAAATGGGGAAACGGAGCTGGAGATGGCCAAGGCTAGACATAGCCGGACACAGCCAGACACACGGGTCAGATACAGCCACACGGGTCGGATATAGCCAGACACAGATCAGACACAGCCGGGCACAGCCGGGCACAGCCAGACACGGCTGGCCAGGAACATCTGCCCGCAACTGCTTAGAGCCAGCCCAGGACCTTGCACAGGGCTCATCTTGAAAAATCCGTCCATAATTGTGAATTTTATTGATTAGATGGAGACCAAGATCTTCCCATAAAAAATAAATGCCTTTTTTCTTTTAGTAGAATTGGCAATTTGCCTTTCTTTTTATTAATTGAAATAAGGCTGTTCTATTTGAATAGTGTGGAGAGATAAAAACCCCCATTATGCCTTTCCCGTGAATCGTATTTCAGGAAAGTCTCAATAATAGAGCAGCCGCAGAGGCGCAGCGCGTCTCCTTATCTCGTTTCCTCCCTGGTCTCTGCTCTGGCGGCGCTTTTCTCCTCTTCAAGGAGAAAACAGGGGCTGCGGCGGCGACTGGTGCTACTCGGGTTTGGGCTGGGTGTCATCGCAAACAAAGCCCGCATCCGGCAGGCTCCGTGGGCCACGAATGGGTGAAGGGTGGGTCTCAACGTCCTCCGGGTGAAGCAGGGGGCTGGCCGAGATGGGGGCAGGGCGCCCCCAGGACCCTGGCCCGAGGCCGACGACGCCCTGGGCCGTGCAGGGCGCAGAGCAGCCACTGAGGCCGCCGTGCCCCTCTGCAGCTACGACACGCAGGGAAGAGGGCACATCACGTACCAGGAGTTCCTGCAGAAGCTGGGCATCCCCTACAACGCGGACGTGCACCGGCCCTACGCCACCGACTACTTCAACTTCATGGGCCACTTCACCAAGCCCCAGCAGATCCAGGAGGAGACCAAGGAGCTGCAGCGGCGCTCGGCCGAGAAGGCGGGGCCTCTCGGGTGAGGGGCGGGGCTCTGGGAGAGCCAGCCGGGGGCGGAGCCAACGGAGGGGCGGGGCCAACGGCGGGGGCGGGGCTCTGAGGAACTTGGAGGGGGAGCCAATGGAAGGACGGGGGCGAATGGGGGAATCAAGGGAGGGCTTGGGGAACCAGAGGCTCCTGGTGGGGGGAGGAGCCATGGGAGGGGCGGGGCCCTGGGGATTTAGAGGTGCCCGGCTGGAGGAAGGGCCAATGAGAGGGCGGGGTCAAGTGAGGGGCGTGGTCAAATGGGGGCGGAGTCAATGGTGGGCGGGGCTCAGGGACGCCCCACCCCCGCGCTCAGTCTGTGGACTTAGAGGCGCCCAGCTGGGGGTGGAGCCAATGGAGAGTCAGGGGCCAGTGGGGGCGGGGCCCAAGGAGGACTCAAGAAATGCCCAATCAGCCAAGGGAGGGGAGAGATATGGGCGGGGTTGGACTCTGGGGGCTGAGACGTGCCCAGCTGGGGGTGGAGCCAGTGGAGGGGCGGGGCCAGAGGAGGGTGGAGTCAATCGAGGGCGGGGCCAGCGAGGGGGCGGGGCCAAAGGAGGGCGGAGTCGGGGCCGGCCAAGGAAGGACTCCGAGGCGCCTGGCCGCCAAGGGAGGGCAGGAGCCAGCACCGGCCGGGGCTCCGGGAACCCTAGTGACGTGTGTGCCAGCCCGGCGGGCTGCAGGGATGAGGGGTAGGTGAGCCCGTGTCCTGGCAGCAGGCATGTTTCCCCGTGGTGCCCTCCCAGGGCAGCGCCGTGAGGGCTCTCGCTCGCTACTGCGCTGCAGCTCCTGGTGCGAAGTAACAGGCGGCCGGCGGACTCCAGACCACCCGCTACCCCTGTTGCGTGGTTGGAAACTCCCGCAGTGTTTCCCGGCCCTTCCCCGCACCCTGGTGCCCGCTGAGGCTGCATCTGTCTGCCTAGCAGGGGGTGGGACATTCCCTAGGGAGTAATCAGTGGTGGTGGGGGGGACCGTGCCCTGCAACCACAGAGAAGGGAAGACCCCCCAGCCCGCCAGGACCCAGGAAACAGCATTTGCGCACGTGGAACCCTCCGGGCATTGCTGGCCTCAGGAAAAGCCTGTGAAGGTTCAGAGCCAGTTCGTGGAATGGGGCACCCTCTGCCGCCAGGATTGGGGCCTGCCTGCCAGGCCCTGCTTGCGTGGAGGAGCCCTCAGTCCCCGAGCATGGAGCTTGTGGCCAGTGGTTCCAGAGGTCACTGCTGCTCAGGAAGGCTTGCGGTGACATCCAGCGGGGATTTCTCTGCTCATCTCAGGGGTGCCCTTTGGGCCCACACCCTCCTTCCGGGAGCCCATGTGGCTCTGATCCGCGCACCTGTCTCCTGGTGTCCCCACCACAGAGCCGCAGGATGAGGGAACGGCTTCCCAAGGGAGGAGGGAGGCCCGAGTGACCCAGCACCTCCAGCACGGGCACAGGGCTCGGGGCGGCTTATCTGCTGCCCGGGCTCTTGCTGTGGGTCCAGCTGTGACTCGCCCCTGCTGGGGCCTGTCTGAGGGACCCTGGGAATGGGTCATCCATGGTGACATGCAGCAGGCGGGCCATCTGTGGGGCTGTGGGCACCATGGCTATCCGTACACTGTGACCCCACCAAGGAGATCCTGGCCTCCTGAACCACCCGGCAATGCTGCCGCCTTGGTTTTATGAAAACACGAAGCTCCAAGAAAACAAGAAGGGCCCTTGCCTCATTGATGCCTTCGTTCGGGGGCATTAAGTGGCAGACAGCAGAGGTGATGATGAGGAATAGTTCTTATCACGGGTCTGAGTCCAGCAGATGCCAGGGTGGGCAGAATGACACTGTTGTCCAGTGTTTGTGGGCAGCTCCTGCCCCTGGCCATGGGGGGCTGCGGACGGAGGGAGCCGGGTCCCCACCTGTCTTCCCAGCCACCTCCCACCTCTCATCACACACCCTCTTGCTGAATTCCTTCCTCTTGCTGCTCCAGACACACCCAGGGAACTGTCCTCTGCCCGCAGAGATGGTGTGTTTGGCTTTTCTAGAATATTCTCTTCCCACAACCCAGCTTGTGTTGGAACCCAGCAGTGCCCTAGTTCTCTGAAGTGGGGAAAATGACCCCAAAGTCCTGAAAGAACCTCAGTCCCGGGGTCTGTCCATTGCCCACTGGGTCCAGTGCAGAGCGGTCCGTTCGGAGATGTGCACATTACAGACGTGTAATGTTTGCAGACATGTGTCCCTCTAAGCTGGAAGCGTTTCTCCAATTGGATTCAGAGACCTGCAGACTCTCTGTGGGGGGAGCCCCCAACCACCACAGACTTGGTCTCTGTCAGCGGGACCCAGCATGAACAAGTCACCAGGCTTGAGGGGACAATGAGGCACAAAGGGGAGAAGCCACGGGACTGGACATCAGCAGTGGCGAGCATAGAGGGGGCCTCACTTCTTCATCGCACTGCGCTCCGTTCAGTCTCCGCGCTCTGGCCTTGCTCCCACCAGCCCCAGGGCCTTGGCACTGGCTGTCCCGGGCCCTGCAGGGACCTCCAGGCTCCACCCCTGAGTCCTCACCTCTGGCACTCTGGACATTCTCGGTCCTGTCCACGTGCTTCTACAGGCTCACTGGACTGAGGCCCTCCGAGGCTTCCCAGCACGGGTGCCCCTGGAGTCTGAATGAGGAGCCCAGCTGGGAATCGAGGCTCGGCGAGCCCCTGGCAAGGAACGAGTATTTCACCTCCCGTCTCCGTTCTTTCATATCCTCCGTTCCGTTTTGAGAGGAGCAGCTGCAGGAAGAGAAAAACAAGAGCAGGCGGCCATTTCTTTAGTGTGCTTTTGCTCGCGCCAAGGGATCGTGGCTCACGGTCTCTCCCAGGCCGCCCTTCCCCAGGGACGTCCCTCCAGGGCCTCGGAATGCCCCCCCCGCTGGGCGCTCACTGGGCAGGGTCCCCACTAACCCGGGCAGGAACCCTGGGCCTTGGCGCCAGAGTCTGTTGGCTTGGCGGGGCCCTGCGCATCCCTGAAACGCATTTCCTTCCAGGGACCAGCTCAAGGAGCACCGTCAGGATATCTGCAAGGCCTTCAGCAAGCTGGACCGGTCCAAGACGGGCGGCTGCGTGTCCCTGAGCAAGCTGCAGAAGCTGCTGCAGGAAGGCGGCTGCACGCCGAGGGAGGAGGAGCTCACCCAGCTCCTAACCAGGTCTCCCTGCCCTGGGCTCGTGGCACAGTGCTCCCGGCCGCGGCTCCGTGTCTGCGCGTCTCTGCCGTGTGGCTTGGCCTCTGCCCCTCTGCGTTAGGGCCCAGTCACCCCAAGATGGCCGGCGTGAGCCCGCGGAGTGAGCCCGCGGAGCCTCCTTCCCTGCTTTGCCCGCGAGGCTTTTAATGCAACCCCCACCGTGCTCCCAAGCCCGCAGCCGCCAGCCTGCACCCCCTCGCCCTCGCCCCTCGCCCTGCTTTTCCAAGACGGGCACAGGCAGACTCTGAGCAGGAGATCGCCGGACTTTCTCCCAGCACGCAGCACACCTTGTCCCCCCCGGCCGGTGCCTCCCGGACACCTGCGAGTCCCACGCTGAGATCGTAACTGGGGGCTCCGTTACGGGGGTCCCCGCAGGCGGCTCCTTTTCCCTGTCCCAGGCAGTGATTTGTCTTCCCCCGGTGGTGGCGGTCGCGGCTGGCTGTGTGTGCTGAGGCTTCCGAGTGTGATTCTCTCTGATGCTGACTGGCTCCCCTCCCCGGGAGCCGGACACCCGCTCTCTCCCCGTCTCCCCGCGACTGTTCCTAGTCTTGCTGGGCACTGCCTAGAGCCATCCAGGGCGGTGGGGTGGTGTTCCCGCGCTGTGACTGTCCACTCACTCTTTCCTGTGTCACCCCCCCGGCTCTTTGGCTTCACCCCTGCTCAGACCCGCCCCGCCCTCCGTGGAGCCTGGCACATCGAGGTTTAGGTTGGGAGGGGTCGGAACCAGCGTCCTCCGTCATTTCGGAAGATCGCCGCCCGCCGTTGGCTGTGAATGTGTCTTCCTGCTCCCCTCCCACTCCTGGCACCCCAGTCCCGTGGATATTGTGCTTTTCAGAATCGCACCCCTGGAGCTGGGGGCGCCCGTGGTCCCTCCGTTCTCCCTTTCCTCCCTGCGTCCCGCCTGGCCACCTCCCTCCACCACACGCTGTCTGCCGAGCCGTTCCAGGAAGCCTTCACCTCCTTTCGCTGTTGTGGGCTTGATCCTGGGATTGATTCCGTCTTTCAAAGCTCCCCTCTTGGGTGGAGGGCTAGTACAGCAGGTAGGGCATTTGCCTTGCACACAGCGAACTCAGGGTCCATCTCTGGCACCCATATTGGCCCCTGAACACAGAACCAGGAGCGAGCCCTGAGCACAGAGGAGCGAGCCCTGAGCACCGAGCCAGGAGTCAGCCCTGAGGACTTCCAGGTGTGTCCACCAAAGCAAAGAGTTCTTCTCTCTCTGCTTTTAGTTCTTTCTCCCTTTTCAAAGCACTTTAAGTTAGAAAGGAAAGTAATCAATTTACATTCCGCATGTCATACGTACACATAACAAATAAACATGTTTTATGTTTATTCTGTGAAGACTTTCATATATAATATTAACCCAGGGAAGATAGAAGTTCAATTTAATATTAATAAAATACCACTTATAATAACTAAACTACACATTCAGTTTAGTTGTATTTCTTCTTTTTTTTTTAAATTGAACCACCATGAGATACAGTCGCAAAACTGTTCATGGCCGGGTTTCAGTCATACGATGTTCCAACACCCGTCCCTCCATCAGTGGACATTTCCCACCACCAAAGTCCCCAGTTTCCACCCCACCCCACCCCCAGCCTGTGTCTATAGCAGGAACTTTCCTCTCCCTCTCTCTTTCTCTCTTCCTCGCTCTCCCGCTCCCCCCTCCTCTCCCCCTCCCTCCCTCTTTTCTCTCTCCCCCCCCTCTGTCTCTCTTCTCTTCCTTTCTCTCCATCTTTCTCTCTCTCTCTTTCCCTTGTTCTCTCCCTCTCTCTCCCTCTCCCTCTCTCTCCCTCTCCCTCTCTCCCTCCCTCTCTCTCTCTCTCCCCCCCCCCCCCTTTTGGGCATTGCGGTTTTCTGCTTTTATTTCTCATCTGTTCTCGTGTGTTGTCTACAGTATTTTAAATTCCCAGTCTGATCAGTTAAAATAGACATTTCCTGTCTGCGCCTCTCCTGCTTTCCCTTTCAGATGGTGTTTTTCTTGCTGCTTAATGTGCGTCCTCCTTTGTGCCATTGAGAGCCAGGCATGCCGTGTCCATCCGACTGTGCGGCTTTGGGGTTTTGTTTGTTTTAATTCGGGCCTTAACGGGCGGTGCTGGGGCTTCCTCCCACTGTACCGCGGGGTCGCTCCTGGCAGGGCTTGGGGACCCCTCGGGCTGGGCTGAACCTGGGTCAGGCGCGTGCGGGCCAACACCTGCTGCTGCCATGGGGGTCACCGTGTGTCGCCTTGTGCCTGCCTCCCAGGCGCTGCCAGGGCCCCGGCCGCCTCCAGCGTCCTGCTTCCGTCTCTCTCGCGTCGGGCGTTCCCTGTCCCTCCCGTTGGCTGGGCCGTGTGCTGCCCCCGTTGCTCTTCTGCCCAGCCCGGGTGACCTGCTAGGAGGATGAGCAGAGGATGTGCAGAGGGACTCGGCCTGACCGCTGACTGCGGCCTCGGCAGAGGGACCTCCTCCCCCTTTTCCCCCACTTGGGTGAGGCGGGCAGCTGGCCGGCCCCGCTCCCTGTGGCCGTGGGGGGACCCGGCCTCCCTGCAGGCCTGTCGCTGTCCTGAGGGGAAGCCTCGGAGTCCCTGGGACTCCCAGGGTGGGGCCCGAGTGTCCGAGGCTCACCGGGCCTCGCCGCACGTCGTGTGAAGACGACCTCCAGGGCCCGTCAGGGGCAGTTGTGGTTCGCGGTCCCCGGGCTGGAGAAGCTGTGTTCTGTCTTAGCAGCCCCTGGGGACTCTGCAAGGCCGGACCCTTTGCTCCCCATTCTCTCTCCCGGCCACTAGCCGCCACCCTCAGGCCTGCGGCCCACCCAGGCCATTCCCTGCTCCCCTGGCAGGGGCTGAAGCTATGTCCATGGTGCGCCAGGCGAGCAGCCTCTGTCCTCTCGGCAGCCACCTTCTAACCGGGTGGGGTGGGGGCGGCTGGTGTTGCCTGCCGGGGCCGTGCCCAGGGACACGAAGGGGCATGGACCAAGCGCCACTGCTGAGCGGTCACTGTCCAGGGTTTGGCCCCCCTCGGCGTCTCTCCTCTGTCACCCTCTGTCCACTTCCCCCGCGGCCCCCCTCTCTCTCACGTCCCCCCATGCACTGGCCGTGTGCTGGCAAGTGGCTCCAACCCCACTCCCCACGTCTCTGCGTCTCCGCTGCTTTCCCGGGTTCTCTGTCCAGGTGCTCCCACCGCGAGGCCTCCCGGAAGGACATTCCCTGGCCCTGGCCGCGTGCGTCTCTTCTCCCTCACGGGATTATCACGTGTCTCAACATCACCCGGGGAGGGATTCATCTGAGCAGGACCAGGAGACAGCGGGGGAAGCCCAGGGCGGCCCGCGCCGGTGTGGCCTGGGTGTCTGTATGTCTGCACACGTGTGCGCCCACATGGGTGTATATCTGCACGCACATGCCTCCGGGCCTGTGCACACGTGGCATATCTGTAGGTGTCTGCATGGGAGTCCGTGTGCGCGTGTTTGTGTACATGGAGGTGCACAGAGAGATGTGTCTAGAGTCAGGCGTGTGCATGTGTGTCTGTGTGGGGCACGTGTGCATATATGGTCGTGGGGGGGAGGGGGCACATCCTTCCTCACGTTCTGTCTGTTCTTCCCTTCCTGAAGCAGAGCTGCCCCTCACCCCCACGTCTATTCTCAGCTGAGCAGGAAAAATAGAAAATGAAAAAAAAAAACCCGCAGAAAAATAGCAGCAGCTCAATAATTAGGGAAACGGTTGCACGGGAGGCCTGTCGGAGCAGATGCTGTGTAAACAGTGCGAGAGGTCCCCAGTCTCGGCGGCTCCCGGCGCGGGGCTCTCGGCCTCTTCGGGGGTGGACCCCAGCTCAGCCCCTCCAAGGTGGCTCTGCGAGAGCCTCTCTGTCACCAGCGGTTACGAGGAGATTGTTCTTTGCTCGGTCCGATGCGGACTTTTCTGAGTAACACCCAGACCAGCACACGCACTGGCTCTTGCTCCCGGCCTTGGTGGGAAGTCGGCTTTGTAGCGCGTGGGTATGGTGGGGCCCCCTCACGGCTCCTTCCCGCTCCCCGAAGAGCCTCTGAGCCTCTAGACTGAGCCTCTAGAAACTTCTCTTTCCGGTGTCCCTGCCTGTCTACTCCCCTCCTGCCAGAAGAAAGTGGGCAGTGAGGGAGGTCCGGGCCCAGGAGTCCCTGGGGGCCCTGAACCCCCAACGCCTCGTTAGGTTCTTTCCCGCCTGACGGATGGGCTGTTCCCAAGGGGCTTTGGGGTTCAGCAGTCACTCCTGGGAACTGGGATGGGAGTGGGTGGGGGCCTCTGATGGCTCTTTCCTCAGATTCTGCTGGTTCCCGCCCTCCCTTCACCCCACACTGCTGCCCTGGCGCTTCCTGGTCAGGTTCACCTGCTATCCCGTGCCTGCTGCCCTCTGTCCTGCAGGACCGGCCACCCCCTGCCTGGCCTCGAGTCCCAGGGCCGCCGGGAGAGCCCCAGGCACCTCAGGGTGCTGGTGCCCGTAGCAGCACCGCGGGTGGGGGCCACAGTTTTACAGAGCAGAGGTGTGACCTGTCGGGGTGAGTGACCACGTCGGCGTTGGCGTTTTAATCGAGAGTTTCTTTCCTTCCCCAGTTGGGGCGTCAGCTGGAGCCGGAACGCCGTTAACTACCTTGACTTCTTGAAGGCACTGGAGAACAGCCGGCCGGCCACACCGGAGCCCAGGGACGGCCAGGAGCCCGGAGCGCAGAGGGCAGCCGGGGACGGCCAGCAGCTGGACTTTGCGGGGCTGGACCCAGAGGACATTGTGAAGAATGTCCAGCAGGTGGTGGCCGCCGCTGAACTGGCCATGGCAACGGTAGGTGCCTCCCACCCCACCCTCATGCCCACTTCCAGGGAAATGGGAGCTGGGCTTGTGGGACCCTCCCCCTGCTCTCCTGGGGGGCTGGTGTCAGGAAGGCCAGGCCCACCTTGTCCTTTGGGCAAGTGGGTGTCCGTTTCTGGAGGACCGAAAGCTCCCAGGCTGCCCCCGGGGGAGCTCTGAGGCGGAGGGGCCGGTGTCCAGAGGAGAATGGGGGCCCTGGAAGCACCGAGGATGACACTCGTTCTGGGGCTCAGGCCCATGGCCATGAGCGACAGGAAGTGGCCTTGGGGAGGCGGGCAAGGCCCGGCCTAGCCAGGCACAGTGGAAAGGAGCAGGGGGTCAGAGGGTCCCCGGAGCCCACTGACATTTGCTGCCTGTCCAGACGCCCCAGTGCAGCAGCCATCCAGGGTCTGGAATTCCACGGGGGACAGACATTGGGGACAGACCCAGACGGGACCCACCAGCAGCAATGCAGTGGGGCATTCTGGGGTGTGGGCTTAGTGGGTGTTCGTACTTGGGTGCTCACGGGGTGCCACAGAGAGCTGGGAGGGCCCTTCGGAGCAGGGCCCCTGCACCCCGGGGTGACCATCCCAGGCCCCTCTGTGCTGAGCAGCGGCTCACAGACACGGAGCTGCTGAGTGAGGGGGAGAGGAGGGGGCTCTGGGGGCCGCAGCGCTCAGGCTGAGCCCCCCGCCCTGTGCCCCCACCAGCTGGTTCCTCTGTGGTCTTCAGCCGCGCATGCTGGGTCCCAGCAGGGCCTGACTTGGGGTCTGCACGCGCGGTGAATTCTTCCTGGAAACCACCCCCCGCCCAAGCCCTGAGCCCACCACTCGGTGCAGATTCCCCAGCCCACCGCGATGAACGGCGCTCTCCCGACAGATGGGGACTGTGCTGGCTTTTTATAGCGCGCTCTTGCACTTTTCCAGTTGGGAGCCGTGCGGGTGGGCGTGGCGCCGTCTGGCCCGGCGGGTGGGGAGCAGGGGGGCTTCCGGAGACCGTGAGGATGAGTCCCACCCGCTCCGCCAGCCACCGGGGGGAAGACCCGGGTCTGGGGGTCCCAACCCTCGAGCCTTTCTCCTCCGTGGGGGGCCCGGGGGCATGGGAACCCCTTCAGAGACGGGCCTGTTTCCTCCCTTCCTCTTCCTCTTCCTCTTCCAGCAGGCATTTCCCATAATGCGGAACATTTGCTTTTACCATTTTTGAATTGGAACATCAGAATTTATAATATCGTGAATTATGCTTTTATTTAGCGGGCTGGAGTGATAGCACAGTGGTAGGGTGTTTGCCCTGTGCGCAGATAGCCTGGCTGAGCCAGGTTCGATTCCTCCGCCCCTCTCAGAGAGCCTGGCAAGCTACCTAGAGTATTCAATATGCCAAACACAGTAACAACAAGTCTCACAATGGAGATGTTACTGGGCCCGCTCGAGCAAATCGATGAACAACGGGAGGACAGTGTTTCTTTTTTTGAGGGGGGTCACACCTGACAATGTACAAAGGTTCCTTCTGGCTCTGCACTCAGGAATTCCTCCTGGCAGTGCTCAGGGGACCCTATGGGATGCTGGGAATCGAATCGGGTCGGCCGCGTGCAAAAGGCAAACGCCCCACCCGCTGTGCTACCACTCCAGCCCCTGTTTCATTTTCGGACGGCACTCAGCTGGGCTCAGGGCTCACTCCAGGCCGGCCACGTGCCACCAGGCGCCCTCCCCACTAGGCCGTCTCTCTGGCCCCTCACTGTGCTCTCCG
The DNA here is from genome assembly GCF_029834395.1 of Sorex fumeus. Classification (NCBI taxonomy): domain Eukaryota; kingdom Metazoa; phylum Chordata; class Mammalia; order Eulipotyphla; family Soricidae; genus Sorex; species Sorex fumeus. The sequence continues at coordinate 2,261,516 of NW_026606210.1, forward strand.
TGCATACATGACCCCCATCCAAACCACGGCCACAGTGCCGACCCCGCCCAGGGTCTCCAGGACCCTCCACATAAGCTCAGGTCTCCGGACAGTTCCCGTCCCCAGGCCTCTGCCCAGTGCTGCTTTCTCACAGATGCTTCTTTACAGCCCGCACAGGAGAAAGTTTTTTCCCAAAAAAATTATTTTGGAGGTGGTGCCATCTACACACATATGCATGATCCAAGCTGGACGCCGAGAATTCCACCAAATTGTAAATCAGTGATTGATAAGTTGTTTAAAAAATTAATAATTGTCAAGAACTATCTGCCTTTCCCTTTTATAGGTATATAGATGTTCAAAATTAATAGTATAACTATAGTTCTTTGCTAGCCCAGCAAGCTACCGAGAGTATCTCGCCCGCACGGCAGAGCCTGGCAAGCTCCCCGTGGCGTAGCCGATATGCCAAATACAGTAACAACAAGTCTCACAATGGAGACGTTACTGGGCCCGCTCGAGCAAATCGATGAACAACGGGAGGACAGTGCTACAGTGCATAGTTCCTTGCTAATACTTTAAAAATGAACATAAAATAAAAGTTGGAGCCATAGCCCAGCGGGGAGGGCGTGTGCCTGCACACAGCCGACCGAGGTTGGATCCCCAGCATCACATTGGGTCCCCTGAGCACCGCCAGGAGTGATTCCTGAGTGCAGAGCCAAGAGTGACCCCCGAGCACTACTGCGTGTGACCCAAAAACCAAAGATCAATAAAAGTGGCAAGAAATAAGTCCTACGAACGCACAATTTAGAAAGAGTAAAAAGGGAGAATTAAAAAAAAAAAAGAATTAAAAATGTAAGGGACTTTCCTCGTGTTCACACGCCTTCCAGGCGCAGATCTTACTGTCCGGTGTGCATGGACGGCCCCCCAGAGACCCCCCCAGGCTCCCCATCACGGCGTTTGTACTCAGCGCAGGAAGCTGGACACTCAGACATACGCCTGACAACAACATCTGCCTTGTGTTGTTTTTTTGTGCTTTTTATCTTTCCAGGCGTTTTTTGCGTTGGACAGCGAGGACACTGGCTTTGTGACAGACGCTGACTTCGGGCAGGTTCTGAAGGATTTCTGTCCCAACCTCTCTGATAACCAGTACCACTATTTCCTGAGGAAACTAAGGCTTCATCTCGCCCCTTCCATAAACTGGAAGTATTTTCTCCAGAACTTCAGCAATTTCCTTGAAGAGGTGAGGAAGTCGGAGACGCCTGTTTGGGGAGCGGACTGGCGTCGGTGGCGGGAGAGTGGACGCCCCCACGAAATTGCGTTGACCTCCTTCATGTGTCTTCAGTTTGGGGGCCACACCTGGCAGTGCTCGGGGCTCTGCACTCACGCCTGGCAGGCTTGGAGGACAAAGTGGGTGGGGCTCGGGGATTGAACCCGGGTCAGCTGTGCGCCAGGCAAGTGTCCCGCGTGCTGCGCCGCTCAGCCCTGGGCTCCTTGCGGGCTCGTTGGAAATGGAAAATGAGCATTAATGTGGCAGCGTCTCAAGGCCAGCCTGTGTCTCTCACCCCTCTGAAGAGCTCGGGGGCTCGGGGGTGTTTGTCTGTCTGTCTGGGGGCTAATCCCAGCTCAGTGCTCCAGAGGGGACTGGGTCCAAACCCAGGTGTCCCCCGTGCCTGAGAAGAGTGAAGGCATCCCGAGGACCGGCGGGGCCCTTGCCTGCTGACATGCATTCCCAGGACTCAGGTCCCAGACGGGGGTGCGGGGTCCAGAGAAGGGAGGCCTGTGCCTGCCGCTGGAAGTGGGCAGTCACGGCCGCAGGAGAGGTGACCATGGAGCTGGCCATGCAGCTCGGGGCCTCCGGAGAGGGTGCGCCCGCCCGGGCCGTGGGCAGCGCCTCTGTTTGTTCTTGGGGTGTTTCTCAGCCTCTCGGTGTCAACGGACCAACCCCGTTAGCAACCGGGTCACGGCGTTCCAACCGACGCAGATTCCTGGGGGAGGGGAGAGCCAGTGTCCCAGGGCCGCCTTCGGGGGCCTCTTGGCCCCTCACACACGCGGCACAGACGTCCGGGCGCTCAGGAGTCAGCCCAGAGCAGAGCGAGGGCTGGGGCAGGGCCGGGGGCAGAGGGGCTGCCCGGACCCCCTTCCCTTCAGAGGGCTCCTCAGCTCCCGACCCAGCACACATGGGCTGGGCCTGGGCTGCAGGGACGGAGTGAAGGCGAGCTCGGGCACCGCTGGCCCCAAGCGGCGACTCCAGAGCCCAGCCAGCTCCTCCTTCCTCCTTCCTCCTTCCTCCTTCCTCCTCCCTTCCCTCCTTCCTCCCTCCTTCCTTCTTCCCTCCCTTCCTTCCATCCTTCCTCCTGCCTCCCTTCCTCCCTTCCTCCCTTCCTCCCTTCCTTCCTTCCTTCCTTCCTTCCTTCCCTCCTTCCTCCCTCCTTCCTTCTTCCCTCCCTTCCATCCTCCCTCCTTCCTCCCTCCCTCCCTTCCTTCCTCCCTCCCTCCCTCCCTTCCTTCCTTCCTTCCTTCCTTCCTTCCTTCCTCCTTCCTCCTTCCTTCCTTCCTTCCCTCCTTCCTCCCTCCTTCTTCCCTTCCTTCCTTCCATCCTCCCTCCTTCCTCCCTTCCTTCCTTCCTTCCTTGCTTCTTCCCTCCCTTCCTTCCTCCCTCCCTCCCTCCCTCCCTTCCTTCCTTCCTTCCTCCTTCCTTCCTTCCTTCCTTCCTTCCTTCCTTCCTTCTTTGCTTCTTCCCTCCCTCCCTCCCTCCCTCCCTTCCTTCCTTCCTTCCTTCCTTCCTTCTTTGCTTCTTCCCTCCCTTCCTTCCTTCCATCACCGCAGGGTGGGGGAGGGAACTTTCCATAGTGTCGCCTTGTTTTCAGAAAATCCTTCCAGTTTCGCGTGTCTTTTAAGCCCCGAAAGTGCCTTGTCGTTGCCGTCTGTGAATATAAAAATAACGCTCCGAGCAGAAATAGAGGTGTGTGTGTGTGGTGTTGTTTTTTTTTTTTAAAGACACAGCAGCAGCACATGCCACCACCCTGCTTTATTGCCATGGAAATAACGGGGCTTCTTCACAGAAACCTCCGAGCTCTGTGCCGTGACCGTTCAGTCATGTTCCAACCCGCGGAGCCGGGAGCCTGCCTACCTGCCTTCGTGTCCGTGAAGGGTGCCCTGTGGCTGCAGGGTGGCTTCCCGGGGGCACCGTGCCACCCCATGCCCGGCCAGCCGTGGGCCGCTCCCCTCATTTTATTTCCACTGTTGTTGGCGACCCCGACTTAAGCTTGGGTGCTCGGGCCGTCGGGATCCATGAGACCATCCCCGAGCGGGAACATAGCTGTGACCCTGCTCAGGACGGCAGGACGAGGGAGGCTCCGGGTGCCCGGCCTGAGAGCCACACACGCCCCCAGGTCACTCCCACTCGCCAGTGCAGCCCTTGAGGGGGCCTCGGGCAACCCCCACCCCCAGCCCCCCGGGCACCATCTGAGCGGCCTCCCGCAGGCAGAGCCGTGGGGACCCCCAGAGCCCGGCGGGCGGCCGGGCATCCCGCGAGCAAGGCTGCACCTTGTGTCATTGGCCCTGTAGACGCGCCCCTTCCCCCGGGCGCCCTCCGGGCGTTCTCCAGACTCACTCACGCTGCTCGTGGGAGGTGGCCGGGCGGACCCCCACGTTCGCGTCCGGGAAACGGCCCCTTGAACAGGGTCAGAGGGTGACTTCACCGCTCCCCTTCGAAGCAACTTCACGGGAGCAGGGGGTGGCAGGGCTGGTGCCTGATGGGCGGGGAGCTGGGGAGGAGCGGGGAGGGGGCGGAGGGGAGGGCTGGGGAAGGGGAGGGAGGGGCCGGGCCCTGCCCTGGTCTGGAAGGACCTGCTGAGAACCGGCCGCAGTGGCTGTGGGCCTGGGAAGGGGCCAGCCGTGAGTAGGAACCGCACACACGCGTGTGTCTGTGTGACAGGCAGTGTGTGCACATGTGTGGGTGCGCGTATGCATGTGTACACGTCATGTGTATGTGCGTGTGTGCATGTCTGTGTGTATATGTGTGTGCATGTGTACACGTGTGCATGTGTGTTCGTGTGCGTGAGTGTGTGTGTGTGTGTGCGCGCACACACGCAGGCCCCTTGTGGAGAGATGCCTTGTGCGGGGAGGGGTGGACGGCAGGGTGGTCACTCCCGTCTGTCCTGGCCGTCACAGGCCCAACTGGTCAGTGTCCCTGTGGGTGGGGGAGGGGCATGCTGGCCACTCCGGGAGACAGATCCTGACCTCTCTCAGTTCTACCTGTTGGGACTGACTCCAGAAAGTTTGAGAAAGTTCGACCTGGCTAGGGCTGGGCTGCAGGAGGCACAGCGAGGAGTGACTGCCTGTACTGGCGCTCAGTGCCCCAGTAGTGGGTCTCATTGAGCCTTGATTCTGTTAAGTCGAAGCCTTCGGAAGGAAGTTCTGGAATGTTCAGGGTCCCGCCAGCCCTTGCCCAGAAGGAAGACTGTGTGCCAGGGGTTCCGGATTAGGGGCTGGTCTTGTGCCAGGAAAACGGGGTTCCAGGGTCACTGCCTCTCTTCCACAAGCAGCCTTGGGGCTCCTGTCTGCGGGAGGCAGTGGCGGGTGGGCTCACGGGGCCGGGGTCACCCCGCACGGTCTCCCGTGCACTTTCCCTCCCATTTCTCCATGTTTTAGCCTTTTTTATTTTTTATTTTTTGACAGGCAGTTTTGCCGCTGTTGTTATTTTTAGCATTCATTTATTCACTGTAAATACAAATGAAGATACAGTACAATTAATTTCTTTGCTAATCAAAATATTTGATCAAATGAAGCAATTTTTCAATTCCTGGAAGTAATTATACTGTTCTTGAAAAGGAAGCGGAGGGCTTCTGCACCGCGCGTTTCTAATTAGGCGCTGTGCTACCTGCTGGGCGCCTGCTCCGGGAGGCTTCGGACGTTCCAGGGACACGCGGCGGCCTCCTTCCGAGCGCCGGAGCCCGGCGTGGGGAGGGAACCGTCCTTCCCGCACGCCGGTCTCCTCGCTCCAGCTGGTCGGCAGCCGCCACTCGGGCCACCCCGAGCACTGTGCCGTGAGCTGGGGACACGGGTGGCCAGCCAGCTGCAGGCACTGGCCTGGGGCGCAGCGTGGGCCCCGCGCAGTGAGGCGACCCTCTGTCCCCGCTTCCTTCCTGCCCAGCCCCCCGAGCCTAGAAGTGACCCTTAGCCACCTCGACGGCTGTGACTGCTGATGCAGTCAGCAATGGGGGTCCCCCCACGGCCCCTAGTCCCGCCATAACCCATAATCACCATGGCAACGTGGGCTGGGGCTGGGTTTTGTTGATTTTGTTTGATGATTTTTTTTTCTTTTTGGGTCACACCCGGTGGTGCTCGGTGGACCCTATAGGATGCTGGGAATCGAACCCGGGTGGGCCGAGTGCAAGGCGAACGCCCTCCCCGCTATACTATTGCTCCGGCTCCATCGTTTGTTTTGTTTGGGTGGGTCGGGGGTTGGTCATTTTCACTTGAATCCAGCCGCTGTCCTGGTTGGTTGTTTTTGATATTTTTCCCAGTTTCATAACCATATCTCCGACACTGAGCCTTCGCTTGTATCCCCCGAGACTGTTGGTGTCGTTTTCTTCCTTCGACCGGAGCCCCAACAAGTGCCCGCAGAGGGTCCGACTCTCTCTCACAGAGACGCTTCCCACCCCTGAGCCAGCCTGGCCCCCGCGGGCCGAGGTAGAGCGCAAATCAGAGGAACAAGAGTGGGTGCTGGGGCCCAGCCGCGGCCACCAGGCGGCCGGCTGGCCCGTGTCAAGGCCTCGCTGGAGCTGCTGTGCGCGGCCTTCGCTGGCGACAGAGGCGCCAACTCCGTGTTTCTACCTTTCCTGCTCTCACTGTTTCACGGATGGGCCACTGGCCTACAGGAGTGGGGGGCTCTAGGGGGCCAGCCTTGCCCTTCTGGTGTTTGGCACTTTCTCCTGGCTCTGCGCTCAGGAATCACTCCTGGCGGTGCGCCGGGGACCCTATGGGATGCCGGGGATCGAACCCGGGTCAGCCGTGTGCCAGGCAAATGCCCTCCCTGCTGTGCTCTCGCTCCGGCCCCCAAGTCTGGTTTTCTTTCTCAAGGTGTCTTTATCGCGTTGTGGCAGTAGGATGCTGGCCGTGGTTTTCAGGTTTATCGGTATCTTGGGTCCCAGCGGGGCTTGGGATTAATCTGGCTGGTTGGGGGGTGAGGACAGCTCCGGAAGGTCACGTCCTCCCGTCGCCCACGGTGGTGCAGATTTTAACGGCCTTTGCCCTTTCTCTTGGGCTTCCCTGCCCCGGTTCGGGCTTTGCTAATGGAGGCTGAATTTTGGCATCTCCGTTCCTGCACCGCGTGTTTCTAATTAGGGCTGGGAAACGGTCCCCGTTCCTGGCACAGTTTGCACGACTCCCTGCTGGGGGCCCGGGCCCGGCCTGCTCGGGAACAGGAGGGAGGCGGAGGCCGGCCCAGCCAGCCCAGCCTGCACGCTCCCTCCTGCACGGGGCGCCTCTCCCTGCTCCGGCCGGTTCTGCTCCCTGGGGACAGGGGTGAAGGGAAGGTTCGGAGGTTCATCCCAGAGAGCGTCTCTCGGGTCAGTCTCCCGTCCCCGGCCGTGGGGATGGAACGAAAGGTGCTTGGCTGCGGGGGGGGGGGGATGGGGGGTGCCAAGGGCCAGGCTGCCCCATGGGTCTGTGGGTCCAGCTCTACTGCGCCGTCTCTGCCCGTGTCCACTGGCAACTCTCCGGACACAGCCACACCCAGTCCCCACTTCTGTGAGTCCACACCCCGCCCCGCAGGAAGTGGCCCTTCAGCGCTGGGCCTCAGCTAGCCAGTGTGGGGTGCTGCAGGCGCGCCCCCCACCCGGCTCAGGGGGACAGAGGAGGGACAGCTTCCTGTGGGCGCCAGAACCCGGCGGGCGGGCAGGGCTCCTGGCGGGGAGCCGCTGCCCAGTGACCGGGCTGTCCTCCTTGGGTCCTGCCCAGAGCGCGGCCGAGTGGGCCGAGAAGATGCCTCGAGACCCGCGGCCCGCCTCGCCCAGGGACCAGGCCCACACGGAGCTGCTGGGCCGGCTGCACCGGGCCGTGGCCGCCCACTTGCACGCCATCACCCAGGAGCTGGAGAACTTCGACACGGCCAGGAGCGGCACCGTGTCCAGGGACGAGTTCCGGGCCGTGTGCACCCGCCACGTGCAGGTGCTGACGGACGAGCAGGTGAGGCGCGGCCGCGGGCTCCTGCCGCCCTCTGGGCTCTGGGTCTCGGGTCGCGGGTGCGGGTTTAGGCGCTGCGTGTTGAAAAGCCGGCAGACTTGGGGCCGAGCGATAGCACAGCGGGGAGGGCGTTTGCCCGGTACGCTGCCGACCCGGGTTCGATCCTGGCATCCCATAGGGTCCCCTGAGCACCACCAGGGGTAATTCCTGAGGGCTGAGCCAGGAGGAACCCCTGAGCATCACCGGGTGGGACCCAAAAAGAAAAACAAAGCCGGCAAACTACCCTCGCCCGAGTTCAGGCTGCACAATGGAAGGAGATGCCCATGGGGGGGCCGGCCAGGAGGAGCCCCCACCCCACCCTCCTCCCGCCCTGGTTCCACTCCACCTTCTCCTGGGCACCCCAGTCCTGAGGGCCCCCGGCTGGACACAGCCCCTTCCGTCGAGCCCACCCCCACCTCGGCCGTGGACATCCTGATCTGGGCCCCCAGGCAGCTGCCCAGCTGTCCAGGAACACCTCCCATCGGCCCGTCCATCTGTCCGTCCATCTGAGCACTGGCCACCCGCCCACTGACCTCATGGCCACACTAGCAGCCCTGACCCTGGGTCACCTGTTCCAAGCGGGCACTCAGCAAGTCCGGGAGAGGGACCCCCACCCCGCCCCAGACGGCTCAGGGCTGAGCGGCTGAGGCACCTCAGGGGTCTCGTGGCAGGTCACTGTGCCCCAGAGGAGTAGCCAGAGTGCCCCCGACACTCCCAGTGCAGGGTGGGGGCGTTGCTCTTCCCCACGCCCCCACCCCGAGTCCTTTCTGTGGTGTCTTGATGCCCGTGAGTGGGAAGGCTGCGTGATGGGCCCGGTCGCGTCCCCAGGCTGGCCTCGGGCGGCACCTTTGTAGTATCTCTGCCCGCCCCGCCCCCCGCAGCGCCTGCAGCCCGTGGGGAGACAGCGTTCCCTTCCTGCGGGTGGGTGGGAGCCCCTGAAATTAATACAGTCACATTATTACTCCATGGGGCCGACTAATAAAGGCTTTACTAATACAGATTTTTCATTTCATCTAAATGAGTAAAATGTGACTCTAATTATAGGTACACGGCGCCCGGTGTGAGGCTGAGCGGGCTTTCGTAGACGGGAATCTGATTCTAATTGTCCACGCAGAAGGCGTCCCCCGCCCCCCGCCCGAGAAGCGCTTATTTTTAAACGCCGCCTTCTGGAAAAGCGGGCGGGAGCAGGGACGCGGCAGGCAGGGCCCGGGGCCTCTGGCCGCGTGTGCCGTGTGGCCCGCTCGGGGCCCCGTGGTAGCGTGTCTTGTGCTCGAGCTGGGGAAGCGCAAGCGGCATCCCTGGGGACCCCGGGCTCCTGAGAGGGTGGGTGGGAAGAAACCCAAGCCCAGCAGAGGTGGCGGGGGGCTTCCCGGGCAGCCCGGAGGGGAGGCGAGGGAAGGGCGGGAGAAAAGTCAGCCTAAGTGGACGAGGAGGGACGGGCCGGGCCCCCAGGGACAGACCTCCCCTCTGGAACGGGTACCCCAGCGACACCCCCCCCACACCTCCTCCCTGGCCTTGTCTCCTCAGGCCAGGTCACCTGCGGCCGCCCCCTCTGCCCTGGCCCTGCCTCTCAGGCCATCCAGCTTCTTGGGAGGTTCTAGCACATTCTTCGGCACCAAGCTGCGTGTCTGTGTGTCTGTGTGTCTGTCTGGACACCCCCGTGAGTACCTGCAGCCTGAAGGACGGGGGCCGTGTGCAGAGGAGACCCTGCCCAGCCTCCTGAGGGGCAGAGGGTGGCGTCCAGGCCCGAGGCCCCTGCGTGGACCTTAAATCTTGAGTTCTGTCCTTTTCCTGGTCCAAAGCTCTCCAGAATTTCTTTTGTGTCGGTGTTAGTGGTGCGCACGCGCATGTGTGTGTGTGCGTGTGTGCGTGCGTGCGTGTGTGTGTGTGTGTGTGTGTTTAGACAGCAGATTGTCTTACCTTTCTCTGAGTCTTCAGATGCATTAGCATAAAATTGTGGGTAATCGCCTCCCGCGTTCCCTTCCTCCCTCCTTCCCGCTCTTGTCCCGGCCTTCCCTCCTGCTCATTCCTCAGAGCCCGGCCCGGGGCTCGGCTGCGTCTGGCTCTCGCCCCGGCTCTCTCCGAGCTTGGCCCCGTGTCTCACCGTCACTGGCTTTGCCTTCTCTCTGGGGGCACGCCCCCCCCAAGGTGGGTGGCGATAGTGGTCCAGCTGGCTCTCGTCGTCCTCTGGGGCCCCTTCTCGGAGCCACAAAGCATTTGGAGATGCAAAAAGAAGCGATTCCCAGACAAGTGGTTTGTTTCAAAGTCCTCGAGTCCCACTTCAGCTCAGAGACAGACGCCTGCAGCCATCGTCCCCCGGGGGTGGCGGGCGCTCGGGGCCCCTTCCCGAACATTCCGGGGGTCCCAGCTTCTGCCCGGGACCACCCCCCTTTGGCCTGCACGGCCGTCCCCCTCCCCGCCCCCCCCACCCCCCCCCCCCGTGTCGGGGCCATTCCTCGTTCCCCTTTTACGCTTTCACTTTGTCTGTCTCCAGTCAGCGTTGCATCGGGTTTTCTGCCCTCACACTGCGTGTGGGCTTAGCGCCCCGAGACCCCTCGGGGGGCCTTTCCTGTCACAGAACCATCTTCTGGGGCCGGGGTCAGCTGGGCCCAGCTGTCTTGGTGTCCACCTGCCTTTTCCCTCCAGCCGTGGCCCGCTGGTGGCCTCCCCAGCAGGGAGCCTTAGACGCAGCCTATGGGTGTCGGGATTGGGGAGGGGCTGTCTGCCAGCTGCCCCCTGCGCGTTGGGGACCGTGGCTCTGTCCCTGGGCAGGTGGTCACAGCCCGAGCTGCTGGCCGAGTGGTGCCGGACGGCGTCAGGGCAGAGCCGTGTCCTGTGCGTGCTCCCGCTGGGCTCCTGGGTCTGGTCACCATCTGGGCCACACCCGGCCGTGCCTGACTCAGGATTGCCCCACCCCCAGGCCCCCGCCCCCTGACACTGACCCCAGCCTCACTCCCCTCCCTCGCCCGGGCTGCCGAGGCGACCAGCCCCGTTGAAGCCGCCCCTGTTTCGTGTGATTTGTTAGGGATGGTTTTCCCGAGGCAACTGTCCATGGTGTGACCCCTGACCCCAGCGCGTCCCCATCACCCTCCCCCCGGCCTCTGTGTCCACCTGGACCCTGACCTGTGTCCACGGGGTACCTCCTGGGGGCCGTGCGCCCGGGGTGACTGTGTGGCCGTGACACCCTGTGCTGGGGACACTGGACAGTGGCCTGCTGCCCCCTGCTGCCCACCACTCTCCCTGATAGAAAGTCTAGAGCCGGCCTGCAGGCGCCCTCCTCGGCCCTCACTGCCCGACTCTGGGCCCACCCGGGGGCGGGTGGCATCCTGGAGTCGGCGTTGGCAGGCCTGGGGACAGAGGGGTCCCGGCGGGTCCCAGGGCACCCAGTTCCACGCTGGACGCAGGTCGCATCCTGTCTGACTGACTCAGAGAATGCTGGGCCGCAAGGTGGACTCAACCCTGGGCCCCTCGCCGACCCTCACTGGGCACTGCCGTTCCCCCCGCCCCCCCACACACACACACCCCTCACCCCTCAGCTGCTGGGACCCGCCTGTCGCCCGTTCACCCAGGCCCCGCTGGTTAGGAGTGTCCAGCGCAGACCTGGGTCAGCCTGGGGCGGGGCAGGGGCCTGTGCCCGCGGCCCGCGCCTGACCGTGTCCCCGGCCAGTTCGACAGGCTCTGGGCCGAGCTGCCGGTCAGCAGCAAGGGCCGGCTCAAGTACCAAGACTTCCTGCGCCGCTTCAGCTCCGACAAGTTCCTGCAGCCCCCGGGCGACTCCACGCGGGCCCAGCGGGGCAGCAGCGTCCCCGACAGCCTCGGCAGTTTGGCCGTGACGTCGCCCGCCGAGCGGGACCCGCGGGCCGGGCTCAAGACGCAGAGTGAACCCAGCGTGAGTGTCCCGGGGCGCGGGCACCCGAAAGGTGAGCAGGAGGGCGGAGGGGGGCCCAGCGCACACCCCTGCCCCGCCCGCTCCCGCCTCGGGCATGCAGGCGCCAGGAGCACCCCCAGGAGTAACCCGAGCCCCCGGGGGTGCCGAAGACGGGGCAGCCGGGCGCCGTCCCCACGAGGGGCCGCGGAGCACAGCCAGGAGTTCGAATCCCGAACGGGAAAGAAGGGGGGTCAGTGAGGTCACCCTGAGCCCTCCGTGGGGCTGGTGAGTGGCAGGAGCCTGGTTCCGGGGGCTTGGGCGGGGTGGGGGGGCTGCTGACAGAGAGGGAATGGGGTGGGGGTGGGGTGCAGATCACGAGTACAGCCAGGGCACACACAGCCCCTGCACACGGGGGCCGCCAGGGGGAGGGGGTCTGGGTCACGTGAAATGCACTCAGGGCCCCCCCCAGAGCTCAGGAGCCAGGGACACCCCCACGACAGCCTCACAGCTCACGCTCACGCCAGGCAGTGTGTGGGGGGCCATGCGGGGCCTGCCTGAGCCCCAGTCCCCCCTGCCCGCCCCCGTTTCAAAGAGGAAATGTAAGAAAACAAGAACTGTGTCCTGCCGGGTGGGGGCGGCCTTAGGAAGGGCGGCTGTGCCCAGAGCGTGTGTAACTGTGCACGCAACACGCACACACGAGCATCTGTGTGCATCTTGCATACATGAGCACACGGACACATGCACTTATACCTATGAACACACACATTTGTACATGTCACGTGTATGAAGACACATTTGTATGTGCGAACACACGCCCTCGTACACACGACACACCTGCCCCCGCACATGTGTTTTGGGAAGGGCCCTTCCTGTGCTTTGTCCCCAAACCATTTGGGGTCCACTGGCCTGGCCCGCCTCGCCCCGGGAGGGAAACCCCCGCTGACCCCTGCTGACGGCGCCCCGCGTCCCTGCAGAGCGCCCTGGGCGCCGCCTCCCTGGCCGGGAGCCTGCAGAACTGCGAGCCCCTGGAGAACAGGCTGCGCCAGAAGATGAGGAGCTGCTGGCGGGAGTTCCTGAAGGACTGCAAGGACAGGGACGCCGACCGGCTGGGCCACGTCAGCACGGCCGACTTCCTGGGTCCGTCCCCCAGCCCGGTAACTCGGGGCCGGCACCGTGCGCACCAGCCCGGGGACAGACAGGCCTGCCCGAGTGCGGCTGGGAAAGGGCCCGAGGGCTGCAGACGGTGGGTGGGAACGGGCCGCCCCCCCTCAGGCTGCCCCCCCAGGCTCACTGCCAGCGTGGAAATCCCCCCAGTTTTACCTCACAGGAAACGGCTTCGGGCCTTGTGAATCTCGTCTGCTGCAAGGCCCCATGACTGGCCCGTTCTTGGTGTTGATTTTTCTTTTTGGGTCACACCCGGCGATGCCCAGGGGTTCCTCCTGGCTCTGCACTCAGGAATTACTCCTGGCGGTGCTCGGAGAACCACATGGGATGCTGGGAATCGAACCTGGGTCAGCCACTTGCAAGGCAAATGCCTTACCTGCTGGACTGTCGCTCTGGCCCCCGGCCCCTTCTTAGCACGCTTATGACCCTTTTCCAGGGGTCAGTGTGTTTGTTTTGTTTCTTTCTGGAGATGCTAATATCAATCAGCTCATGACAGCGGTATAACAGCCGCACTAGGGATGGAGTAAGAGGCCCGAGTAGCCGGGCAGGGAGCCGGGAGCCGGGTCTGCGTGCAGAATCTCAAAGCCGATCAGCAACCTCAGACCCTTCGGACAGACTCAGGAGCACAGGGGACCTCCTCCATGGGGGGGGGGGGGTGATGGGAGCCCCAGGAAAACCTGCAGAGCCTGGAAGCCAGAGACACCCCAGCCCCGGGGGTCATCACAGGTGGGAGTGCACGGAGCCCGGCCCAGGGCTGCCCGAGCTGGAGGCTCAGCGCTGGGCCTGAGGAGTCGCTGTTGGGTCCCGCCTGCATTCTGGGGAACACCCCGGCCACCCCCGCGGTGTTCCAGGGCCTTCGGCACTATGCCCCGCAGTGCTCATCAAGCTGGGTGGTACCAAGGACTGAATTTGGGTCAGGTCCATGCACCATGGCCTGTGCTGTTGCCCTGACCCTGCAGTGATGGCCGGGTGCCAGGCGGCTACCTCCACTGAGACACTGAAACAGCCAAGCAAGCCACTTAGGGGAGAATGGGTAGTGTGTGTGTGTGTGTGTATGTGTGTGTGTGTGTGTGCACGCGCATGGGTGTATACGAGTGTGTGCGTGTGTCAGTGTGTGTGTGCGTACATGAATCTGAGTGTGCATGTGCATGTGTGTACGTATGTGTGTGTGTGCGAGTGTGCGTATGTGTGCATATGTGTGAGTGCGCACGTGCATGGGTGTGTGTTCAAGTGTGTGCATATGGTGTGTGCACGCACTGTGGAATTCTATACCACAGCTTTAAAAAAATTTGTTTTGAAATGAAGGGGGCTGGAGCAATAGTACAGCGGGGAGGGTGTTTGCCTTGCTTGCAGCTGACACGGGTTCGATCCCCGGCATCCCGTAGGGTCCCCCCAGCATCGCCAGGAGTGATTCCGGAGTGCAGAGCCAGGAGGAACCCCTGAGCATCGCTGGGTGTGACCCAAAAAGCAAAAAAAAAAACTTTGAAATGAAAATTTGCAGCAAACTAAAAGAACCTTGAAGGAATTTTTGTAAAGAAAATTAAGTCGGCAGGAGAAAGACGCCGTAATCTTCCCTCCTCGTGCAGTGAGACCGGCTGTGGCAAAGGGGAAGAGGAAGGAAGGGCCGGATGGGCCTCCGGACGCAGCCTGGGGGCGCTGGCCCTGGCCACTTGCAGCCCAGCTGCCCTCTGCACACATGGGTCTTGGCGCCTGCGCTGACGGTCGCGTCCCTCGTGCTGGCTCTGCAGCCCCGCTCACTTGAACCCGCTGCCCAACCTCGTCCTTCCAGGCCCTGCCGGGGGACAGGAGCCCTGAGATACAGGGCGTGCGTCCCCGCCCCAGCCATGTGGCACAGTGACCGCACTGAGATCCCACCACCCCGTCTGTCCTTCCGTCCTGTCTCCTGGGTCTGTCCAGCCTCCAGCCGTGAGCCCGGGGAGCGAGGACCCGGCGAGGGCCGGAAACAGATGAAGGCGCGCCCGGCCCCGGCCGACCCCGCGTCTCTGTCTCTCAGCTCTCGTGGAGAAATACGGCCTGGACGTCAGCAAGGAGGAGAGCCAGCAGCTGGCCGCCAAGTACGACTTCAAGGACAACGGCCGCTTCGCCTACTGTGACTTCATCCAGAGCTGCGTCCTCCTGCTGCGGGCCCGGGAGACGTCCCTCATGCAGCGCATGAAGATCCAGAACGCGCACAAGATGGTACGTGGGGCCGCCCGCTGGAGCCCTGCGTGCCCCCTGTCACACGCACAGGCCCCAGGCCTCTGCCAGCACCTGGGCGCACCTGTGACGTGTGTGCGGCGAGACCCGCGGACACCAAGCTCGTAGCATTGCGTTACCTCCTCCCGTGAGCCAGGCCCGGGCCCTCTAGAGACATGCACGTCCACACACAGGGTGGTCCGTGTTGGTGCGTGTGACGTGGGGGAGCTGGTCTGATGGGGAGGGCTTGCAGGCTGGTCTGATGGCAAGGGCTGCGTGTGGGTCTGATGGCGAGGGCTGTGTCCTGATCTGATGGTGGAGGCTTGCGTGCCGGTCTGATGGTGAGGGCTTGCAGAATGGCCTGGTGGTGAGGACTGTCCACAGACCCCCCACCCACGGATCAGGAGGTCGCCTGTGGGAGCCTCCAGCCTCCGCCTCCCCCTCTCAGCACCTTCCTCATGCCCTGCCCCGTGGGCTTTCGGGGTCTGGTTTGGTTCCAGAAAGAAGCTGGCACCGAGACTTCGTCGTTCTACTCCGCCCTGCTGCGGATCCAGCCCAAGATCATGCACTGCTGGCGGCCCATGCGCAGGACCTTCAAGAGCTACGACCAGGACGCCAGCGGCTTCCTGAGCGTGGGGGACTTCCGCAAGGTACTGCCCCCGGCACCGCGCCCACCCGCCCGGGGATGCTGGGCCGCTCCTGCCACCCCGCGCCAGGCCCCTAGACCCCCAGTGCCGGCCAGGGCTTGACCCCCTCCCCTCCCGAGGCCTTGCCCGGGAGGGGCCGCGGGGCTGAGGACGGCGCCCCCTGCAGGTTTTGCGGCAGTACAGCATCAACCTGACGGAGGAGGAGCTCTTCCACGTGCTCGAGTACTACGACCGGGGCCTGTCCGCCCTGGTCCCCTACAACGACTTCCTGCGCGCCTTCCTCCAGTAGCCGCCGCGGCCGGGCTCGCTCCCAGACCAGCAGAGCATGCCCGGGGCCTTCCAGAACCTTCCCGGCGTCTGCAGCGCCGCATGCGCCCTACCCTGCTGAACCCCGAGCTGGGCGCCGGAGGCCAGGCCTGGTGCCCTGCGCCCCCGCCGCCCGTGGGCACCCCCGAGCCTCAGGCTCCCCTCCCCACGTCATTTGAGCAAATAAAAATATTGATCTTTGCAGGAATGTCTGTGACACTTTGAAAGAGCCGCCGAGGGGACCTGCCTAGGAACTGGGGTGTCCGGAGGTGTGACCTGGCCACCTGTGGACGTGGCAGACATGCCCCAGCGTCATGAGCCCCACCCCCTCCCCACCCCTCGGGAAGCAGCCAGGAGGGGAGAGTCCACTGCCCTCTGGAAGGCTCTGAGGGCCAGGAGCGACAGGCTGGGGAGCTGCCGGAGTGTGTGGCCAGAGGCTTCTAGGGAGAGTTGGGGCCAGTAGCCCCGGGCCCGCGTCAGGACTGCTGAAGCCCCTCCCCCTTAGACCCTGGGAGGCCCCCACCCTGGCAACCCTTCCCATAACAATGGCTGCGAGGTCACTCTTGTCCCCGTGAGTCCTGGGTTTCTGCATGCAGGGAGAGCTGGACTCTCGGGGGACTGGACATGGGCAATGCCACGGGGGCTCCTGTACCCCAGTTGGCTGGGGGGGTGTGAATGGATGGCTGGATGGATGGATGGATGGATGGACGGATGGATGGACAGATGGATGGATGGATGATGGGTGGATGATGGATGGATGGATGGGCAGATGGATAATGGATGGATGGATGGAATTTGGATGGATGGACAGATGGATGGATGGAGACGGATGGATGGATGGATGGATGGATGGATGGATGGACAAAAAGGATGGCTGGATGAGGGATAAATGGACAGATCAGTGGATGATGGATGGATGGACGGATGGGTCAGTGGGTGGATAGGTGGGTGGGTATGTGATTGGTGGGTGGAAGGTTGATTGGGTGGATGGGTGGGTGGGTGGGTCACTGAGTGTTGAGCAGACTGGCAGATGACGGGCCGGTGGCCAGTGAGAGGCCGTGCTGGGAGACTGAGCAGGTCAGTGGACGGACGTGGGGCGGTGGCAGGACTCCGTCGTGTGGGGAGCTCATGACTGGGGCCCGCCATACTCTCAGTTTGGCACGGGCCGGGCCAACCAGGCCACCACCGAAGCCAAGGTCACCTGGGGACGGTGGGAGACGCGGGCAGGTGGGCCCTTAGAACCCCCTGGTCCCCCTCAGGTCCCCCCCGGGTCCCTCCCCGGCGCCACCTGGGGGACACCCACCCCGACACACGCATGCCTAGATCTTCTTACAAAGACTTTATTGTCTGACATGCTTGACAAAAAAACTGACAGCCACGATCAAGTTATGCCAGAATGATGGAGGAGCCGCCGTCTTCACGGCCGAGGACTCGGGATGAATCTCCCTTAAAGGGACAGCTGCGTCATAACTTCTTTGCCACATAAAAATACACCGTATTCTGCAGGTACCTTAGGAAGACCCAGCTCTCTAGATCCTGGTCCGCATAGAAATTCAGAGATGCCCCCACCCACCCCCACCCCGCCCTGTGTGCACGTGTGTCCAACCCCCCCCCCAGAGAGAAGGGCGGGAAGACCTGCACCCACCCACTGGGCCCAGGAAGCGGGGCGGGGGGTCTGGAACAGAACCCGCCAACAAACGGGGCACGCAGCAAGCGCTGGGTGCGGGGCGGGTGACAGGCTCCCGTCCTGCCTCTGTCCCTCTGGTCCCCGCCCCGTCACTGCCTCTCTGGTCTCCCCGTCTCTGCAGCCGGGAGGCAGCTGTGGAGGATGAAGGTGCCCGTGGGGCTGCCCTGGAGGGACGCACCCCAAAACTCGGCCATCGAGGCAATGGTGCTCTTGGAACATAATGTTTGAAAACCAAAAACAGATGCGGGTGGGGGGCGGGGAACCCACAAGGCAGAAAATCTCGGCGTTCAGTAAAGGCAGAGTCGGCCACGGCAGCCTTGGCGCGGGCCCGTCAGATGCAGCCCCCTCCCCCCGCCATCGGGGACGGACAGGGGACCCCGGGGGGAGGGGGGAGGGGACCAGTGCTGGCGTGTCGCCCCCGAGAGGGGGCCGTTGGGGTCGGGGTGCTGGGGGCTGAGGGCACAGCAGACAAACCGGGACTCGCCAGGGAGACCCCCAGGGAGACCCCCAGCCTCTCGGGCAGAACTGGCACTCGGTACAGCGGGAGGGGGCAGGGGTGTGTGTGTGAGTATGTGGGTGTGTGAATCTGAGCGTATTTGTATGTGTGATTTTATGAGGCGCTCTGGGTGTCTCCGTGTATATGTGTATGAGTGTGAGTGCGTGTATATGTGTGAGTATGGGTGTGCGAGTGTGTGCATGTATGTGAGAGCATGAGGGTCTGTCTGTGTCTTCGTGTGTGTACGAGTGTGTGAGTGGATGTGGGTGTGTGAGCCTGAGTGTGTGTGCATGTGTGACTGTGAGCAGGAGGGTCTGTGTGTGTCTCGATGTGTATGAGTGTGAGTGTGTGTATGTGGGTGTGTGCATCTGTGAGCGTGCGCGCGCGCGTGTGACTGTGAGCGTGAGGGTCTGTGTGTGTGGCTGTGGGTGATGTGTGAGGGTGAGGGTGTGTGAGTGTGTGCAGTGTGTTGTGCGTGTGGGGGGGTGATTTTGTACCCACTTGGGTACAGATACATAAAGGGGTCCTGGCTGCCCCAGCCCCCTGTTCTGCAGAGCGCCGGCTTCCACTGAACGAGGCAGGGTCTGGGGACCCCCAGCTGGTCCCGCCTCCCTGTGGCTCCTGTCACCGCCCCCAAGGCTCGGTGTGAGTGGTGGGTGCTGGGCCCACCCAGGCCATAGTCCCTGTCCCTCCAAATGCCCTGCAGGGACCCTCCCGAGGCAGGCGGGGGCCCGGCCAGCTGCAGCCCGAATTCCTGAGATGTCCCTGAACGCCCCGTCAGAGGGTCTCCGCCGAGCGGGCCCCGGGGTGGCCCCCGCCCGCACCCACAGCCAGCCCTCAGCCGGAGGGAGGATCCGTGTCCGGGAGCTGTGGGGCCCCGGCCAAGCCCCCCTCAGCGAGGTGGGTCCAGCGAGGGCCGCGGGGGGGAGGCGGGTGGCGCTTCCGTCCCCGGCGTCGGCCCATCGGCGGGGGGCTCTGCGGGGGGCGGGCGGGCAGTCAGGAGTTCCGGGGCGTGGGCAGATCGATGACGATGGGGGGGTTCACGGGCTGGTAGTTGACGGTGCACACGGAGGCGTTCACGTAGGTGGTGGTGCCATCAGCCATGACCCCGTACCCTGGGGAGCGAGCACGGGCCGGTCAGTGGGGCTGCGGGGCGTGTCCAGGCCCGTGAGGAGAGGTGACCGCGACACGCCTGCGGCACCCCCCGGGCTGTGACCCCCGAGGCTGAGCCTGGAAAGCCCAGGGCGGGCGGCTGGAGGGAGCCGTGAGCGACCCCATCCTGCCACGCGGGGGTCCCCGCACCAGGACCCGAGCCTCGGAGGGGCGCGGGACACCCCCCAGGCCCCCGCCCCGGCCCTGCCCGTCCCGCCGCTGACCTTCGTGGATGTGGCCGAAGACGTGCAGCCGCGGCTGGACCCGCCTCTGCACCGTGTTGAGCAGCTCCACGCAGCCCACACGCTGCATCTTCTTGGGGACCCAGTCCAGGAAGCCTGCGGGGACACGGCAGGCGTCGCCCGCGGCGGCCCCCAAGCCCCAAGGTGGGCGATCTGGAGCCCCCAGCCCCGCCCCTGATCAGCTGACCCAGAAGAGTGAAGCCCCCTCCCCAAAGACCCCTCAAAGGCACACCAAGAGGACCAGGACCGCGGGGGGGACCCTTCCCCGCCCACCCCCCAGGACAGGGGCCCGGCACCCCCCACACCCACCTGGGTGTTCAGGCCCCGCCCCTGCACTGGTCCGTCCTGGCCAGTGGCCACGAGGGCTCCAGTGCAGGACAGGCTGCGGCCCCCCCCCCCCCCCCCCGCCTGCCCCGCGCCCACCTACCCAGCGGCGGCCCGTGCGTGATGAGCACGTCCACACCTTCGGGGATCAGGTTCCATTTCTCCAGCAGCGCTTGGCCCCGCGGGAGGTTGAAGCCCCAGCCGTAGAACCAGGGCTGCCTGCGGGGGGCACAGGCTCAGGGGGGACACGGCTCGGGGGGGGGGGGGACACGGGCTCAGGGAGGGACACAGGCTTGGGAGGGGGACACGGGCTCAGGGGCCAGGCCAGGGCCGCAGGTGGCGGGGTCTCCGCGACACAGAGGTGGCCAGGGTCCGAGTCGGACCCCCAGTCTCAGCCCTTCAGTGTACGGTCACCGCCAGCCCCGTCCGTCACCCCCACCTGCCCCCCCACCGGGGCCCCCAACCTTCCCTGCGGAAAGGGGGTGGGGGGCAGTGTCACTCGAGGGTTAAATCCTGGGGGCCTGGCCTGGTTCCCCCCCTGCTCAGTGTTCCCCAAACTGGGGCCTGGTAACGGGGGGCTGGAGGGTGGTCACCCTGGGGTGCAGGGGAGATGTAGGAACGCCCATGGGTGGAGGAACAGCCCACGCAAGGCCACTCGAGGTGGGCCCTGAGCAGGACAGCGGGGAGGGGTGCGGGGCGGGTCTGCCCGGGGACCCCATGGAGGGAGACGGGGTTCAAGCCTTCACCAGGCTGGGACTCCCCCGACCCAGCATCGCTAGGGATGGCCCCTGTGACTGGAATTGTGGGTGTCCTGGAGATACTGGGTGGCTTCCCCGGGACCTCTAGGATGGGGGGCCACGGGGTGGGGGGGAGTGGGTGAGCCCAGACTGGGGCAGGAGGGCTCTCGGCCTCAGGGGGCCGGGCACGCTGAGCTGGTCCCGCCGGACCTCCCCGGCCCGCCCACGGGGACGGCGAGACCCAGGCCTGAGCCAGGACGCTGGGGACGGCCCTCCGTGCCCGCGCCCCCCGCGGGGCCTGTCCCAGCCCGCAGAGGGGCGCGGGGGGCGGCTGCCCGTCCCGGGCTTCTGTCTTCCCGCTCGAGAGGAACCATCGGAATAATTTTCTTACAGAACGGCAGTTGCTATGGCAACCAGAGCAAATTTTCCTTTTCTGAAACAGATGTCTCATTTAGTTGAAAATTAGAATGTGAACAAACCCATGGGAAAAATTAATTCAAACTTTAACAGAGCACCGAGTACGCTGCGAGCGCGCCCAGGTTAACCCCTTAACAGCCTCTCCGCGACGCTGCTGACCTGGGGCCCCTCTAATTAAGCCGCTTAGCCCAGACGCGTGACCCCCGACCGCGTGCCACGGGCCTCGAGGGGATGGGGGAGAGGGGCTCCGGCACCCAGCAGGCTGCAGGCACGGCCACCCCATCCTGGGGGGGGGGGGGGGCGGAGGCCGGGGCTGGGCCACACCCCAACTGCAGCGAGGAGGCCCGGGCACAGAGAGGGCGCACGGGCGTCTGAGCACACACAGCAGGCGCCTGGCTGGGCAGGAAGGACACGGCCCGCGGCCCCTCAAGCCTCCTGCGGTCTCCAAAGCCTCTGGGCCGGGACCCCAACGCTTGTGGACTCTGTCCTGCCGGCTCTGGGAGCACCCACCAAGGGTTCCGCACTGGGTCCCCCCAGCAACGGGGCCTGTGCTCAGGTCCACCCTGTGTCCCGCCCACGGCCCGGCCCCCTGCCTCTCGCTTATGCTACTCCAGCCATCGAAACACCCTTCCTAGCCTCTCCCCAACCCCAGCCTGGCTGCCAAGGCCACCTCCTCCAGGAAGCCTTCCCCGATGCCCTCCAGGCACCAGGAGCCAGGCTGAGCCTCCCAAGGCCCACAGACTGGCCCTGGTGGGATGGCCCCTGGGTCCGTCCCCCAGAGAGGATGGCTCCGGGCGCTCGCTCGGGAAGAGCCAGAGGGGAGCAGGCAGGCAGGAGAGCAGAGCCCGCCCCCCCCTGCCCTGTGGGACCACAGGACTCTGCTGCCCTCAGACCCTCACAAGTCCCGTGAGAAAGGGGGTGGGGGCTGGCCTCAGTCTCCCCAGCAGCGCCCTGAGGGCACAAGCCGGCCTCCCGCCCCCACCAGCACCCCAGGGCGGCCACGAGCCCCCCATCCTGGGGAAACTGAGGCTGAAGGCGCAGAGTCGAGCTGCAGACCTCTCCCCTCTCCCCTCACCTTTCACCTCAGCACTCACCCCTGACCCCTCAACTCTCACCCCTCAACCTTCATCCTTGACTTCTCACCTCTCACCCCTCAGCGTCACCCGTCACCCCTGACCCTCACCTCTCACCCTGACCCTGTCTCCAGCGGCACTGCTGGGGCGCCCTGCCTGCCCCTCCCGTGGGAGCCCCTGGCTGAGGCTGTGGGGGCGGGGGAGGAGGTCCCACCCCCCGGTGACACGGGCCAGCCTGCCCCGGGCCGGTCAAACACTCGCCCTGCCAGGGGTGACAGAGCAGGAGGGCGCAGGAGACGGACGGGAGGGGCCTCATGTGCGTCAATGTGCACATGCAGTCATGTGTGCGTGTACACGTGTGTATGCACCATGCCTGTGTGCACACACACACACAACTACATGCACACATTGCACAATGTGCCTTGTACATGCGTGCCCCTGGGTACAAACGTGTACACGGATGCGCCCGTGTACTATGCATGTGTGTCTGTGTCCGTGTACACGTGCTCGCGCGTGCCCTGTGCGTGTGTGCAAGGCTCTGTGCCCCGGTGCTTGCACACATGCAGGTGTGTACGTGCACCTGCCTGTGTGTTTGCATGTGTGCTCACCGTGTGTGTCTGTGTCTCTCTGCGTGCGTACACGTGTCTGCACGTGTGCAGGGGAGGATGTGCACTGCACGTGTGGGGTATGCGAGTGCGTGGGCCTGTTTCCTCGTGCACGCACATACGCACTGTATTGTGTGCACTGCATGTAGGGTTGCGTGCAGGAGCGTGTTTCTGTGTGCATGTGGACCGCGTGCAGCTGTGTGTACCTGCACCTCTTGGGACAGGCCGCTGCCCCCAGCCCCGTCTCGGCGTCCCAGCCCAGCTCCTGAGGGTGTGGCGGGGAGGGACTCCTGGGCCGTGGCCCCCGCTCCCCTCTGCCCTGCCAGCCCTGGGGTGGAGGGTGGATGCCGGGACAGCCCGGGGTCCAGGGCCAGCACCCCTGCTTCCGGGAGAGTCTCCCTGTTCCCAAGGGGCAGGTGACACCTGCCCATAGCTGGAGGCCCCAGGGGCCACTGGGTCCCCACCCAGGCGGGTCTGTCTCTGCCCGAGGAAAGGAACCATGACCAGGCACCACGGGGGACACACGAGGTGGCCTCCTGAGATGGGGGGACGTGCCGGAGCAGGGGACCCACTCCCCCAGCCTGCAGGGGTGAGGAGACGCTGCCCGCAGGGCCAGGAATGGGCTTGGGCACGGGGACCTCGACAGGGCACGGGGTGTGGGGGTCCACCTGAGACCCTGCAAATGGGGGTCCCGGCGGTTGCCCCCCATGCTGGGCTGCAGCCCCACAGAGCTGGGCGGGCCCAGGCTAAGTGGAGCTGAGCCAGACTGGGGCAGGGGGGAGGCTCCAGGCGCCGAGCACTGGACTGCAGGGCCCGGGAAGAGTCTCAGCTTCTCGAGCACTGCCTGGGAGTCACCCGTCAAAATCTTCTTTCTCTTTGGGGCTGGGGCCATAGTACAGCAGGGAGGACATTTGCCTTGAACGAAGCCGACCCGGGTTCGATCCCCGGCATCCTGTAGGTCCCCCGAGCCCTGCCCAGAGGGAGTCCTGAGTGCAGAGCCAGGGGTCAGCCTGAGCATCACTGGGTGTGACCCCAGAACAAAACACAAATTTTTTTCTTTTCCTTCAGAGAAAACGCAAATGATCTGGGACGAGGTGCTGGGGGGTCGCGCCCCAGACGTGCCTGAGCTTTGCCCGGAGCCGGGGGCCGAGTGGGCACAGAGCTGGCCTCTGCCCATCTTCCAGCCTCTGTCTGCACCCCTGCACCCACGGCGCCAGCGGGGGCGTCTCTGGAGAGGCAGGCCAGGGCCCCGGACAGCCCAGCCCCCTCCTGCGCCTTCCTGAAGGATCCCGCTGCCTCGAGGGCAGGGGCCAGCGGCAGGGGCCAGCCTCAGGCCAGGGGACAACGCAGGGGCCAGTCCCACACCCCCCGCGGTGACCCCCGAGCCCAACCCAACGCCAAACGCCAAGCTCCTTTCCTCTCAGCAGCCTCGCAGGCTGGGGGCGCAGGAGCCCCCCTTGGCGTGTACTTGGCCCCCCAGGGCCCCCGAGGCGTCGGTGCCCCCCCAGGCGCCCACTGGGCAAAGCGCCTTCTCGGGCGTCTCTGGAAGGAGGCGGGACCAAGTGCCAGCGAGAGGAAGTCTCAGCTGTCACCAAACCTGCGTGTAAAAAAACCCTCCCCGTGCCGCATTCATTTATGGGCTTGGATGCAGTTTTTGTTCTCGTTTAACTGGAAACGGCCTTGATTTTTAAAAAAGGAGGCGGCGGGGGGAGGGGGAGCTGGCAGCCGCCGGGCCCATCTGCTCCGCCGGTTCTGGTATTTCAAAGGAGGAGCCGAGACCTGCTGAGACGGAAACTTGGGGCTGCGGTGGGGCCTGGCGGGGCAGGGGCCCGGCCGCACTCCCGGGGTCTCGCACCCCAGCTGGGCCGAAACGTGGGCCTCGGGCGGTGCCAGGAAGGTGCCTGGGGCGGCCGTTGGTTGGGGCGCTCGGCCGCCCTGAGGGGCACCCGGGGCCTGCGGGTCCGCAGCTCACAGCCGGGGACACGGGGACTGAGGGCCGGGGACGGGCCAGACAACAGCCTCACATGTGCACACGTCACGTGCACGTCACGCGCACACGTTACACATGCACACACGTCACAGACACACGTCATACACACATTATGTGCACACACGCCCCAGGCACACACATCACACGTGCACACATCATGTGCACACACATCACAGACACGTCACACACAAGTCATGTGTGCACATGTCACAGGCACACACATCACACACGCACACACACCACAGGCACACATATCACATGTACACATGTCACATGCACAGACAGCATAGGCACAAGTGTCACATGCACACACATCCCACACATCACACGTGCACACATCACGTGCACACACATTACAACATGCGCACACATCACAGGCACACATGTCACACACATGTCACACATGCACATGCCTCACACGTGCACATCCATCACCCACAGCTTCATAGATGCACACACATCACACGCATGTACGTCATGTGCAGACATCATAGGCACACATGTCATATGCATGCACATCACACGTCACACATGCACACACATCACGGGCACACACGTCACACGCGCACATGCCTCACATGTGCACACCCATCACACGCACACGTCAGCTGCATACAGGCACATGCATCACATCATACACAAGTGTGTCGTACACAGGCATGCATCACACGCATGCTCTGTGCACACACGCACACTGTGCAGTGGGCACACGGGGCCCCACCCCACCCCGCCCGGCGTCTCCGGGGCACGCGGGCCTGCAGGAGTCACCAGCTGTTTCCGCTTCATCAAAAGCTCGATCCCCCCCCATGCACACACACAAGCACCAGCCATGGACACACAACACACATCAGACACATGCATCCCACACGCGTCCCAGACACACACCGCCAGCACCTTCACCGCCATCGTCCCGCCCTCACCCCCAGGGTGCCGGGAACCGCCAGCGAGGCAGCCCAGAGGCGAGGCCTGACCCCCTCGCCGGCCCCCCGCGCCCCAGCCCAGGCAGCTCCTGTGTGACCCCCGCGGGGCCGCGCCCTCTCTGTGCGCCGCGTGGGGGCGGGGCGGGACTCACCAGGGCGAGCCGTAGAGGCGGAAGCCGCGCACGGTGACCTCGGAGTCCTGCAGGTACACGCAGTTGGTGAGGAGGCTCTGCACGTTCTCGTAGCTCTCGGGCTTGAGCTTGGACACGGACGGGAAGTAGTAGAAGTCCTGCTTGATGAGGTCGGCCATGAACTCCTGGTCGAAGGTCAGCTCGTGGTTGCCGGCGATCACCACCTTGTACTCGTAGGGCAGGGTGCCTGCGGGGGCAGGGCGGGCATGGGCGCCGGCCTCGGCCCCCCACCCCCTGACGCTCGGGCCGGGGCGACGCCCGTGGCCCAAGGGGCCAGCGCGGGAGGGCCAGGCAGAGCCCAGCCTGGGGTGCGAGGGAACCCCACCCCATCCTCAGCCCCCGGCGAGAGACTGCGGAGAGACCCCCAGAGCCCAAGAGAGCCAGCACTGCCCCCTGCCCGCCCGTCCCACCCTGCCGGCTCGAACCCACCTGACGGTCTCTCCACGGGCCAGGTGGGGCAGCCTGCTGGGAACTCAAGGACTCTGTCCCCGCCTGGGCCGGCCCAGGGGACACTGGGAGAGGGGCAGCCCACAAGGGCTCCCTCTCCTTCTCTCTCTCCCTCTCCCTCTCTCTCTCCCTTCCTCCCTCTCCCCCCTCCCCCACGTTCAGCCCTAGGCCAAAGATGCTGTTACAGGCATCCCAGGCACAGACCCACCTCTAACAGGACCAGATATGTGACCCCGTGGCCCTTGCCTCAGTTTCCCCTCCTGCGGAATGGGAACCGTAAGGCCCACCCACACCAGGCTGCTCTGGGATGACAGGAAATAACTCAAGGAAATCCCCAGAGACATTTGATGCTCAAAAAAAAAAAAATCAAACTAGGGGCCGGAATGGAGGACTGCAGGGAGGAAGGGCGTTCACCTCATACGCCACTGACCCGGGTTCGACCCCCCAGCACCCCATGTGGTTCCCTGAACCCTACCAGGAGCAGCCCCTGGGCACTGCTGGGTGTGGCTGCAGCCCAGGCTGCCCCTGAGTCCCACCAGCATGGGGGAAGTTGGGGGGTTGGTCGGTCTGAGGGTTTCTCAGTGGAAACGTGTCACTAACGTGAGAAACCCCAGGAGTCCCGAGGGAATGTCGCGATCTGAAAGCAAATTGGTCCGCTCGGAAACTCGGAACGGGGGTCCCTGTGGGGGCATGAGCTCATCCCAGGGACCACCTGGCCGCCGCCCCGGGGTCCGGGAGGGCACAGGGTGCCAAGGGGCCCTGGGGGGAGAGAACGCGCGCTCGGCCCGTGGAACTTGGGGTGGGGATGGCAGAGCCAGACGGCGGGTTCCATCCCCGTGAGCCCCTGCCCCTCCCCCGTCCCTCGGGGGAGGAAGTGGGGCGCCACTGACCCCCCAGACAGTGGGGCTCGGTTTGTCTTTTTATTTTGGGGGGGGCAAACCCTGGGCAGGGCTGGGGACACACCGGTCGGGGAGCACGGCTGGAGCCCTGGGTTCACACACGCTGGGCACGTGCTTTGCCACATCCCTGGGGGCCCGGGACGACGGGGCCCGGACACGGAGGTGCTGTCCGTCCGTCTGTCTGTGGTGCATGCGCTCGGACCCCAGAGCCAGAGCTGGGCGGGCCCTGGGGGTGCCCAGGGTTGGCGGGGGAGGGGCGGGGACAGAGGGGAGCCGGGGCTGCGGGCTGAGGGGCGCAGAGCGGACCACCGGGGGAGTCTTGGGGGCTCAGTCTCTGACGACCTCTGGGGTTTCAGCTCTGGGGGCGGCAGAGCCCCGGCCCACCCCACTTGGTTCTTCTCCCACCACAGCTGCTGGCTATCGATAAGGGGCTGAGATGGGGCAGCGGCAGGACAGGTGAGAGGGTGGGGTCAGGGGCGCAGAGCCGGCTGGGGAACTGGGCGAGGGGGTGCTCCGGGCTGGGGAGAGGGTGCTCCCGGCGTCTGGGTGAGGGGTGCTCCTGGCTGGGTGAGGGAGTGCTCCCGACTGGGCGAGGGGGTGCTCCCAACTGGGGGAGGGGGTGCTCTCAACTGGGCAAGGCAGTGCTCCCAGCTGGGTGAGGGGTGCTCCCAACTGGGTGAGGGAGAGCTCCCGACTAGGGGAGGGGGTGCTCCCAGCTGGGTGAGGGGGTGCTCCCGACTGGGCCGAGGATGTGCTCCTGACTGGGCGAGGGGGTACTCCCTGACTGGGCAAGGGGGTGCTCCCTGCCGGGTGAGGGAGTGCTCCCAGCTGGGCGAGGGGGTGCTCCCGGCTGGGCGAGGCGGTGCTCCCTTCCCGCGCCAGCGCGGCTGCTGGCCGTGTCCAAGAGGCAAATGCAGCCGCTCTTCTGTTCCGTCCTAATAGCCCAAATGTTTAACTCCCGGCAGTTGTTTTCCGGGAAATGTTTCTAAACAGGCGCAGCCCGTCCCGATCCGCCACAAGGCTGCCTGCGAGAGCCGCGCGCGCACACGGGCGGCAGCCGGCGAGGCGGCCGCAGCTCGGCCCTCAGCCTCTGCCCCCACCTGCTCCCTGCCCCGCCTCCAGGGCCAGCTCCACCCCAGCCCCCTAGAGGACCACCTCCTCCAGGACGCCTCCCTGAACTCCCCCTCGACACCCGACCCAAGCAGCAGGTCTGAAGTTGGCCTCTGACCCGCAGGGCTCCCCACCCTGTCCAGCTCCCACTACCTGGGGGACTTGTCTGTTTCCCCACAGACAGGGGCCATGGGACAGGGGCTCTGGGGGATCTACAGAACCCCAGAGGAAGAGGAAGAGGAGCCAGGTTCACTAGAGTCTTCTGAGCGGTAGCGGTGCGGAAGGTTCTGGAAGTTTCCAGAAGATTCTAGAAGGTTCCAGAAGTTTTCGGAAGGCGGGCCTGTGCTCAGGGCTCACGCACACAGTGTGGCCTCTCAGGACAGACACGGCGCCCAGGCCTGAGGCAGAGCCGCCCTCCTCCCGGGGCTCAGGGTGTCTCCTCTGTTCTGAAGGATCAAAGGGGCCGAGCCCAGGGCAGCGTCTCGGACCCCGACTCCATCTGCCTGTTGCTGAGACTCCAGGAAGCCGCAGGGAGAGGAGACTGTGACCCCCGGGACAGAGACGCGGACCCCGACATCCTGAGAGGGGCTGTGGTCTCAGCCCTCCCCACGTCTCCACAGACCAGGGAAGCAACAGCCCCCCCAGAGCCACATGTGCGCACATACACACGCACACACGTATACACACACACATACACATGCATATGCACACAAAGAGACATAAATCCACATATACACACAAGTAAACAAATACAGATGCACACACACATACACGTGCACACACTCACAAATACAAAAATACACACGCACACAAATACACACTGTCTGTAGCACTGTCGTCCCGTTGTTCATCGATTTGCTCGAGCGGGCCCAGTAACGTCTCTATCGTGAGACTTGTTGTTACTGTGTCTGGCATATCGAATACGTCACGGGGAGTTTGCCAGGCTGTGCCGTGTGGGCATGATACTCTCTGTAGCTTACCGGGTTCTCCGAGAGGGGCGGAGGAATCGAACCCGGGTCGGCCGCGTGCAAGGCAAACGCCCAACCCACTGTGCTATTGCTCCAGCCACAAATACACACACACACTCACCAACACACACACACATATACACAGGCACACACAAATGCACACACACATATACACTCACACACACTCACATATGCGCACATACGCATAAACATACACTTACACACATTGACCCATACACACATATATACACCCACTTCACTCACATATACACATGCACGCACATACATGAATGCAGTATCACACACACACACACACACACACACACACACACACACACAGTCATGACAGAAAAGCTTCGAGCTGAAACAAGAGTCCGCAGACAGGCTCGCAGAGAAGCCAGCAGGATCCAGGCGCGTTGAGGGCAGGAGATGAGGTGGGCGGGGGAAGCGGGGACCGGGAATCCCCACCCCAAGCTGCTCCTGGGCCGGCCGCCCCGCCGGGCCCCTCGGAAGCTGCTCACGCCGAGGACAGGGCCGGGCTCCCTCGGGCCACGGCCCTCGCACCCTTCCCAGAGAGGGGCCGGGCGAGCAGGGCCGGGGATGCTCCCACTGCAGGGCCCATAAGCCTTGGCATGGCCCAGGGCACCCCGCCCCCCCCCCCAGCAGCGAGGGCCGGGGCTGGGGTCAGGGCAGAGGGCGGAGAGCGCCGGGTGGGCGGGAGAGAAGCGGGCACGGGTGGGAGGCTGACCAGCAGGGACCCCCGAACCCCATCTGGTCCCTGGAGGCCCCCCAGGAGTCAGCCCCGACTGCAGCAGGCACGGCCCAAACTCGGGGGGGCGGGGGGAGAGAGAGGGAGAGAGAGAGAAGGAGGGAGAGGGAGTGGGGGGGTAGGCAGAGTATTTTGGAGTAAACTGAGGCTGAGGAGTGGAGAGGGGGTCCGAGCCAGGCCCAGTGGGGGCATCTCCACGGAACCGGCCCAGCCTTAGGGGAGTGACTCTCCCCTGGCTATGACTGGGGGTGGGGGGGGCCGGTTTGCTGGGGAGGGATGAGCCCAGAGGGGAGGATCCCGGCTCTTCTGAGCCAGGACAGGGGATGCAGCCGGGCCAGGTGTGTCCGTGGCATTTTGGCTCTGCCATGCTTGGTTTTGTTTTCCCACATTGCAATAGCACAGCGGTAGGGCGTCTGCCTTGCACGTGGCTGACCCGGCCGACCGGGGTTCGATTCCTCCACCCCTCTCGGAGAGCCCGGCAAGGTACCGAGAGTATCTCGCCCGCACGGCAGAGCCTGGCAAGCTCCCCGTGACGTATTCGAGATGCCAAACACAGTCACAACAAAGTCTCACGATGGAGACGTTACTGGGCCCGCTCGAGCAGATCGATGAACAACGGGAGGACAGTGCTACAGTGCCATTCAAAAAAAAAAAAAGGGGGCTGGAGCGATAGCACAGCGGGTAGGGTGTTTACCTTACACGCAGCCAACCCGGGTTCGATTCCCAGCATCCCATAGGGTCCCCCTAGCACCACCAGGAGTAATTCCTAAGTGCGTGAGCCAGGAATAACCTCTGTGCATCGCCGGGTGTGACCCAAAAAAGCAAAAAAAAAAAAAAAAAAGAGCTTGTGGGGAGGCCGGGGCACCGGGGGCCTGTCTAGACCGAGTGTTCATTGGGCAGAGCACAGGGCGCCAGCTGCATCCCGTGCCTGGGATCCTGAGGGGGGTCCCACCTGTGCTGGTGGCAGTCGTGGCCCTCCCAGGAGCCTTTGTAACCCGAGGCCCCGCGGCCTGCAGGAGATTTGGAGGGATGTGGAGATTTGCTGCCCTTCTTCACCCAACTCTGCCTCGAGACCGTCCTGGTGACCAGGGACACCAGCGGCCGGTTTTACCGGGTGGGACGGGGCCCCCCAAGGAAACACTGTAGCCACATGGCCCCTGCCGGCTGGCCCCAGTATACACTGTCCACCTCTCAGACCAGCCCGTCATGGGGGTCGGGGGTGAGTCCCCAAGCATCACCTTGGCAGAGCAACAGAAATAAGCCCTTGGGTGCTGATGGAGACTTAAAACGGAAAATAAGGGGGCCGGAGCCATAGCACAAGCAGGGAGGGCGTTTGCCTTGCATGCGGCTGACCCAGGTTCGATTCCCAGCATCTCATAGGGTCCCCTGAGCACCGCCAGGGATAATTCCTGAGTGCAGAGCCAGGAGGAACCCCTGTGCATGGCCAGGTGTGATCCAAAAAGCCAAAAAAAAAAAAAACCCCAACGGGAAATAAAAAAGATGTCTTGGTAAATTCAAACACTTTGCAGTGAAGCCCAGACACCGGGAGATGCAGGCGTGGGATTTTCTCCTCAGCCCTGCGTCTCTTTCATTCCTTCCCTCCTTTGTTCCGTCCAATCACCCTGGTTGGTCCCGGTTAGCGCCAGCCCCAGAGCCAGTCAGGAACCTACGAATGAGGTGCCCCGAGGTGCCCCAAGGCCACCACCGCTCGGGCGCGGCCAGACCCAGGTGGACAGGAACCTGCCCCCGAGGGTTCCAGAAGCTCAGAGTTCTACGGCTCTTTCTCTGAGCAGGAGAGTCGGACCCGGGCACCCTGGCAGGTGGGTGTGGGATGTCCCAGAGGAAGAGTCACAAGTCAGTGACCAAGGGGACAGGAAGGAGCCTAACCCGAGCCGCAGCTCTGCCTGATCCCCTGAGCACTGCTAGGAGGAGCAATCCCGAGCACTGCAGGCAGGAGAAGCCCCCAGCACAGCCAAGTGCAGCCTGAAAACCAAAGTAAGGAAAAAAAGAGCTGGGGCCGGAGCGATAGCACAGCGGGGAGGGCGTTTGCCTTGCACATGGCCAACCTGGGTTTGATCCCCAGCGTTCCATAGGGTCCCCCGAGCACTGCCAGGAGTGATTCCTGAGTGCAGAGCCGGGAGGAACCCCTGAGCATCACCGAGCGTGACCCAAAAAGAAAAAAAGAAAGAAAGAAAGAAAGAAAGAAAGAAAGAAAGGAAGAAAGAAAGAAAAGTCACCGGGAAACAGTGAGCCCCAGAGGGGAGGCGGGAGGTGGGGAAGGGGAGATTCCTCGCCAGGAAGCAATGATTTGGGGGTGCCCAGGGCAGGGGGCGTGGGCACAGCTGCCCTGAGTGGCCCGTCGTGGGGAAGGCTGGCAGGGAGTAGGGAGTGCTGGGGGGGGCGGGGGGGCTTCCGCTGGATCCACGAACTAGAACCTGAGCTCGGCCCGACAAACGCGGAGTCTGCAAAGTGCCTATTCCCGGCCCCTGGGACGTCGCCGCCAGCTCCGTCAGGTTCGGGGCTGTCACAGCCGCCAGAATTAGCTCCCGCGCCTCCCGCCAGCTCGCAAACCCTCCGCACCAGCAGCACGGTGCAGCAGGAAGGTGTGAAATCCCCCCTCCTCGGAGAAATCAAAGAAACAAACCTCAAACCCCCCCCCAACCCGCTCTCCTTCCCGACAAACGCCAAGGAACGAGATGGGAAACTTTCCGGCCTCCCGACAACGGAAATCTTAATTCTTTCCTTTTGTCTTGTTTGGGGGCCACACCCGACCGTGCCCGGGGGCGTCCTCCGGGCTCTGTTCTCAGGGGTCACGCCTGGCAGGACTCGGGGACCAGCCTGGGGCAGCTGCACTAACCCTCTGGCCCGCAGAAATTTGAATTCATCAAGAAGAAATAACGTCCGTAAGTTCTTCCTGCGGGCGTAAAAAGTCACAAAAGATGTAAGGGTACAGAAATGGACAAAACTCGGGGCTGGAGCGATAGCACAGCCGGGAGGGCGTTTGCCTTGCACGTGGCCGACCCGGGTTCGATTCCCAGCATCCCATAGGGCCCCCTGAGCACCGCCAGGAGTAATTCCTGAGTGCAGAGCCAGAAGTAACCCCCGAGCATTGCCGGGTGTGACCCAAAAAGCAAAAGAAAAAAAAATGGACAAAACTGAAAAAGATACAAATTTCAAAAAAAAAGTAAAAGTAATCTGCTCTCCTTTCTGACAAACACCAGAGAACAAGAAGTGATTTGCTTGGTTTTTTTTGTTTGTTTTGCTTTTTTGGGTCACACCAGGGGTGGCCGGTCAGCTGCGTTCTCTGGGCAGCAGCCCGTGCCCGGCGTGTGTCCACTCACGGCCCTGCACTGGGCAGACACTCAGCCCTTCCTTCACGGAAGCTTAGCAGGCGGCAGATCAGGACCGAAGCCATAGCACAGCGGGGAGGGTGATTGCCTTGAACGCGGCCGACCCGGGTTCGATCCCCAGTATCCCATAGGGTCCCCCAAGCACTGCCAGGAGTCATTCCTGAGTGCAGAGCCAGGAGGAACCCCTGAGCATCGCTGGGTGTTAAAAAGCAAAAAAATAAAAAAAAAACAAAAACAAAAACAAAAAAACTTGGAAAGAGCAGAGCTCAGGGGTGAGAGCGGTGGCCCCTTTATTTGCTGTGTGACCTTGAACAGGAAGTTCCTCACCTCCCAAATGCCCCAAAGGGGGGGAAAGATCCAGCTACACTGGCCCAGGTTCATGGCCACCACCCGGCCTCCAGCTATTTAGATTCAAATGTATTGCAGTGACAGAGGTTACTCAGGACAGGGAGAACAGAACTCCCAGTGACCCAGCCGGACCACTTCTTGACATCTGTCCCCAAATGCAAAATCAAAATTAAAAAAATAAATTTAAAAAAATTTTACATAAATGTTTGAAATGAAATTTTTAATCATAAATTCAAAAGGAGAAATGCAACCTGTGTTGACTGCGGCCCACGGTACGATAGCCAAGATACGGAAACCACCCAAATGCCCAACCTCAGATGAATGGGTCAGAGCCGGGGTGAGGGGCTGGAGCGACTGCACCGTGGGGAAGGTGTTTGCCTTGCACGCGACCAACCCAGTTCCATTCCCAGGACCCCAGAAGGTCCCCCAAAGCCCTGAGTGCAGAGCCAGGAGTAAGCCCTGAGACTGCCAAGGTTTGACCCCCAAGTGAAACAAAACCAAACAGAGTTGCCATATGTATACACAGTGGAATACTATGCAGCTGTGATAAAGGATGAATTCTATGCAGCTGTAATAAAGGATCTTGCTATATCGCTGGATCCAGAGATTCACGCGCTGAGAGAAACGAGTCAGAGGGAAGGGACAGACACAGGCGGGACTCTCGTTCGGGGGATTCTAAGGCACAGAGGAAAGGAGAAACAGACAGGAAACGGGACAGCACCGGAGGGCTGGACACACAAACTGCATCTTCCGGGGCTCCGAGCAGGAGTGGCTGTGGACCCGGGGGAAGGGAAGCGGGTCCTGGGGGGCAGGTGCCTGCGTGAGACCCTCATCAACAGCCCCCGCAGCTCTGCAATCAAGATCAAACAAAATTCACAGAAAGCGGGAGCAGGGGAGGTTTGTACACCCGTCCCCTGAGGGCCCCTCTCTGAGCAGGAGACCGGGGGAGGCGGGGGCGGGGGGGCTGCAGCCTGCTCAGAGATGGGGGCACGTCAGCGCGGGCCAGGAGCGCTGGCCGTGTTGGCTACTCCTGTTTTGGAATGAAGTCCAGCGTGGAAGTGACATTTAGAAAAACGCGCATGGGCGGGCCTGAGCCAAGCGGCTCTGAGTCTGCAGGGGGGGAGGGGGAAGAAGGGAGGGGGAGGGAGGGAGGGGGAGAGAGAAGGAGGGGGGGGGGAACGGCGCACAGTGGGAGGGCATTTGCCTCACTCGGAGCTGACCAGGACTCCATCCCCAGCACCCCACGAGGTGCCTCAAGGCCCCCCAGGAGCACAAAGCCGGGAGTAAGCCAAGGAAGGAAGGAAGGAGGAGGAGGAGGAGGAGGAGGAGGAGGAGGCAGGTGGGGAGGCTTCACCAGGGAGGGCCGATGGAGCGTGGGTGGAGAGCACTGAGATGCGAGTCCCCCCAAGACAGCAAAGAGGGCAGCGCAGGGCCGGGCCAGGGCAGAACAAGACACAGAAGAACCGCGAGACCCGCACAGGAAACCAGAGCCGAGCGGGGCAGAGTCCAGAGGGGCCCGTAGGGGCCGGAGAAAGGCCCAGGACACGCTCAAACAGGCCCGTGACACGCTCACACGTGCCTGTTACACTCACACACCTCGTTACACGCTCACATTTGTCACACGCGCCCCATTACATGCTCACAAGTCCTGTTACACGCTCACACACACCCCATCACACTCACACATTACACACACGCTCATGTACACACTCACATACACTCACACACACCGACAACCCACCCCCCACACTCATGACACACACACCCACGACACTCACACACACACGTGTCCATCATTCACACACACGCGCCTGTCCACCCTCAGCTCTTGGTCCCACATCCGGCCTGTGTGTCAGCGTGAGTCTGGGGTCACTCCGCGTGCCAGCCTGGCAGGGGAGTCTGTGTCCCCGAGGCCCTCCAGGGCTGCCCGGGAGCACTGTTCATGGAGCCAGCATGTCCACACACACACACACAGAGCTCGGCCCAGGTTCCATGCGCACCTGTGGCCAGCCCTGCGGGCGAGGCCAGTGGACACGGGACCAGGCTGGACACCCTCCCGTCTCTCCCCTCCCCGCTGGCCAGCCCCTGCGGGACACCGGGCTGGCCGGCTCGGGGCCAGAGGGGTCTCGCCACACCCCCGTCACTCCCACCCACAAGGCCCGCGCCTCGCACCTCCACCCCCACCCCAGCCCTCTGCCCGGCCCCCGGCCCGTCCTGCCCCCATTCCTCGGGGAGGGCAGGGGCGGGCAGGCGCTGTCCCTCAGCACCCGAGGCCATGGGACTGTCCAGCCCTGCGGTCCCCTCCCGAGCCCCGGGCCCCGCACGCGGCCGCCTCTCCGGCTGCGCAGACTTTAATGAAGGGTTTGCTTGCAGCCCCGACTCTGTTGAACCAAATCCCGGGACCCGGGCATCGTCTCGGGCGTCACGCGGAGGCGCCCGCACGAAGTTAATTATCACTCTGCCTCCCGCGTCGCGCGCGGCCCCTTTCCCCGCTCCGAGGCGGAGGCGCTCCCTCCCCGCCACCCTCAGCACCTTCCACCCGGGCCCCCGCCGTGAGGGCACCCATGGGAGCTCAGCAGGGGGTAAGCAGCAGGCTTCCGACAGGGGGCGCTCTCGGGACGCCCTCGCCCACCCTCGCCCTCGGGGTCCCCATCCCGCGCACCCACACCGAGCCCGCCCGGCCCGCCAGGGAGACCCCCGCGCACCCCCAGACCCCTCGGATGTGGGGGGGCACACGGCCGCATCACCGTGCCCCTGTGGAGTGGTCAGTGCAGGGCCCAGAGCCCACCATGGGGGACACGGCGGCCAGGGCAGCCCCGCTCCTCGGGCCAGGCAGGACATGCTGCTTGCAGTGGACGGAGAATCAGGAGGGGGACAGCAGTGCTCGCCGTTGCTGCCCCGAGGCCACCAGCCACCCACACGGAGGCTCCCAGTCCCCGAGCCCCTGGACGGCTGGTGGGGGACAGGTCCAGCTCTGTCCAGCCAAAGAACCTAGACTCCCCGGGCCGGGCCCCGACGTGGATGGGGAGGGGGCAGTGGGGGCGGTTCCCGGTCCGGGAAGGCCCCCGGGGCTGTGGCTGGAGGAACCGGATGGGCAGCGGCCCCCGAGCCCCCAGTCCCTGCGTGCCCGAAGCCCCCGCACGCCCGACCCCCCCCGTGTCCCCCACGCCCCCCGCGCCCGAGCCCCCGCGGCCCCGCCCCGCACCTACCCAGCCACTCGTTGAACTTCTTGACTTCGCTGGGCAGCCCCAGCTCGGTGAAGTCGCCCGCGTGGATGAGCACGTCCCCGTAGGGCATCTGGATGGGGTCCGTCCTGGAGTGCGTGTCCGACACGCACACGAAGCGCGTGTAGCCCGGCGGCTTGGGGGCGTCGTGGGGCACCGGGTCCACCCTGCGGGGAGGACACGGGGGTCCAGGCGCCGCCTCGCCCAGCCAGGCGCCCCCACGCCACCCACCCCAGGGCGCCCTCCACGGGAGAGAACGGGGCCCCGGGGAGGAGCACGGGGAGCACCCCCAGGAGAAACGCTGAGCAGCACTGGGGAAGCCAAACACACACACACACACTCATACACTCATACACACACTCACACACATTCGCACACACACATACTCACATACACACACTCACACACACATTCACACACACATACTTACACTCACACACTTTCACCCAAACACACAAACATACTCATACACACACTCACACACAACTTACACTTACACACATTCACACACATTCACACTCACACACTACACTCACACTTTCACAGAGTCACGCACTGACACACACATACACACACTCACACACAACTTACACTTATACGCGTTCACACATACACACACACCACACTCAGTCTCACACAATCACACACACACTCACACTCTCACAGGAGCAGAAACGGAAGCGCCTCTGCCCGCCGCCACAGGCGAGCGTCCGGCTCTGAGGGTCCCCGCGGGCAGCGCGGCCCCCACCCTGAGCTGAGGCGCCTGTCACAGGCCGGGCGACAGCAGCTCCCGCGGCCTCGTCCTAAGCCCTCAGACGACGCGCCCCGGGGAACCGCATTAGCCCCTGGCGAGAGACACTCCTGAGTCAGGGTCCCCACAGGCGGAGGCGAGCACAAGGGGCCAAGCACTGAGGTGGGCCCGGAGGGTGGGGTTAAACACCCTCCCCCCGAGGGCGGCTGCCCTTCTGCCCGGGCGCGACCACTCACTGCCCCAAGCCCAGCCAGCCGCCTGGTGACCCCGGCTATCCCAGAGAGGGTGGAGGCCAGACCTGGTCCCAGACCGAGGGTGGAGGCCAGACCCAGTCCCAGACCGAGGGTGGACGCCCTTCACAGGACAGTGGCCTGGAAAGGCTCTAGGGCCCGGGGCCAGAGCAGACCCTCTCCGGGCCCGAGCCAGTCCGGCAGCTGGACTCCACAATCTCTCCCAGTGCTCCTGCCTTCCGGTGGCCCTGGGTGGCCCCTACCCCATGACCCGTGAACCCCCCTGAGCCTCCTGCCTGAGCCCAACACTGTTCACGGAGCTAGGCCAGAGTACCGGCCCAGAACCAGGGCCCGAGAGAGACCCCCAAGTTCATGCCTCCGTTCATTCACATCATTCGTTCATTCATTCATTCATTCCACCATCCATCCAATCATTCACTCCTCCCTCCACACGCACTCAGATGTGACGCTGCCCCCCCAGAGCCGCTCAGCCCCCTACGGCCTCTCCTCCTGAGGGTCCCTCAGCAGAAGAGCCAGCTCAGAGCCGCGTGAGCCCCGCGCGAGCACTTTGAAGGAGTCCACACTCTCATGAACTCTGTTCCACCTTCCTGCAGCCTGAGGTGCGGGGGGGGGGGGGTGGTTATCCCCCTGCACCCTCCACAGGCCGCTCCCCCGGGACAAAGGGCCATGCCAAGACCCTGCCCAGTCTCTGCACTCCGGGACCCCCAGGGACAAGGAGCAGTGCCCACCCACCACCCCCGGGCTGGCTGGGGAAGCCCCCTCTGTGTCAGGGCCCCTGAGAAAAGTCCCCGTTTCCCCGGACCCCACCTTGCCTGGGATCCCAGGCCGGGCTGGGGGCTGCATCAGTGCTGGGAGGGGGGTCCCACTCGGCAGGGTCTGCGTCCCCATCACAGCCCCGACCTGCCTGGGCCCGCACGGGGACCGTCCCCAGGGCCAAGAGGAGGGTCTGTCACCCCCAGAGTCCCAGGCAGGGGAATGAGGGCGGGCGGGGGCCGGCATCTCCTCAGTGCCCACAGCAGCGCCTGGGTGGGTGGGGGGTGGGGGAAAGAGGCACCAGGAGTCACCCAGCCCCAAAACAGGGCAGGGACAGGCCCTCGGGCCCTGGTCATCCATGGCAGCCCTGAGCATGGGGAACAGGACCCCCTATGCCTGGGAAAGGGGCCGGGGGGGTAGCCCAGGACCAGGGTCTTGGCCCTGTCGGGGTCTGCGTTTGGGTCTGGGTCACACCCCGTGAGAGAAGACGCCTCCAGCCCGGGACTCTCCGGCCCCGACTGTCTTTCCTGAAGCGAGCCCAAGACCCAGATAATGTTTTTTTTTAATGTGGACTCTCCCCAACAGTGCTCCAAATGGCCATATGGGTCTGGAGAACAAACCCTGGTACCAAAGCCAGGTTTGCGGGGCCAGCGCGATAGGGCAGTGAGGAGGGCGTGTGCCTGGCAAGTGGCCAACCCGGGTTCGATTCCCAGCATCCCATAGGGTCCCCCAAGCACCGCCAGGAGTGATTCCTGAGGGCAGAGCCGGGAGGAACCTCTGAGCATCGCCAGGTGGGACCCAAAAAGAAAGTTAAAAAAAAAAAGCCAGATTTGTGTTCCAACCCCGCACGCTGCCTCCCAGCAGAGAGGGGGGGTGACAGGCAGACCCTCCTTCCCAAGGAACGAGGCTGGGCCAGAGAGCAAGTAGAGCGGGCGGCCTGCAGCAAGCCGGCCGGCCAGGAGGGACCCGCCAGGAGCAAGCCCTGAGCACGGAGCTGGGAGTCAGCCCCGAGCACAGAGCCAGGAGTCAGTTCTGAACACAGAGCCGGGAGTCAGCCCCGAGCACAGAACCGGGAGTCAGCCCTAAGCACAGAGCTGGGAGTCAGCCCTGAGCACAGAGCCAGGAGTCAGTTCTGAGCACAGAGCCAGGAGTGAGCCCTGAGCACAGAGCCAGGAGTCAGCCCTGAGCACAGAGCCAGGAGTCAGCCCTGACCACAGTGCCGGGAGTAATTCCTGAGCACAGAGCCAGGAGTCAGCCCTGAGCACTGAGCCAGGAGTGATCCCTGAGCACCACCAAGTGCGGCCCCAAATTTAAAATCATCCCATGAGTCCAACGCTGGGGGCCGGGGTGGGCCCTCCTGCAGGGCCGGGCGAGTCAGCAAGCAGCGACCCGGAGGCCTAAACCGGGCCCCCGCCCCGCCCCACCCCGCGCCCTGCCCACCCACCCCGCGGCCCACCCCCCGGGCGCCCCCCACCCCGCGGCCGCGCGCGCCTGTGTCCACTCACATCTGCACGTGGGGCGGCTGGAAGCGGCCCTGGTTGATGTTGTAGAAGGTGAAGGCCTGCGTGGGGTTGGCGCTGTACTCGTCCACCTCGACCAGCAGCCGGCCGGGCTGGTGGCGCCGGGCGCCCAGGACGTGGGCCTGCGAGAAGGCCATGCCCAGGCCGCAGGGCAGCGGGGCCAGCGTCTCCGCCTTGAGCTCGCCGGGCGCCCACCTAGCGCGCCACATGAGCTTCCGGGGGCCGCCCGGGCATCTCCCGCCGCCCGGCCCGCGCCAGCTCGGGAAACAGCCTGGGGAACGGAGCAGAACGCGCGACAGTTAATCTGCTTGGGATTTGCTTTATTTAATGTCAGATGAAGATCTGGGAAGGGGAGCGGAGGGGGGGCCACAAACACGGCGCGGCTCAGAAACTCATTACGGATCTTTCCAACTCAGCAGTTTGATGAATATACTCGGGGAAGAAGCGCAGGGCCGGGAGGGGCTCGGCCGAGCCCCCCGGGGCGGGGCGCTGCAGGCGGGTCCGGCTTGAGACGGGGACCCCTGCTCCTCCGGCCCCGGGGACATCCTCGGGCCTTCGGGCACCAGGACCCGGCCCTCGGGACGGGGGAAAGGAAGTTTTCCTTTGCGGGAGTGTCGCCCACCGCCCCCGAACACGCCCGTCCCCCGTCCCCCCCTCCCCGCGGCCACACACCCGCCGGCAGGCCCCGACAGGTGCCAGCGGCGGCGGCCACATTCCTGCCCGCAGAAGCCCCCGCGCCGCCTCCCGGGCCCTGGGGAAGGGGGTTTCCGAGCTGCTCAGAGCCCGCCCGGGTGGCCAGGGAGGGGCCCGGAGACAACGGGCTCTCGACAGACCCTCCCGCGGGCCTGGGGGTCTCAGACGAGGGGGGCCGGGCAGATGCCCCATGCAGAGTGTGGCGGCCGGTGGCTGTGGGCTAGTGGGTCTCTCTCTGCTGGCCAGAGCGGCCGGCCACCTGGGCAGCCCCGGCCGGACCCCACACAGGCTCGCTGGGCACCGACACTGCCTCCTTGCAAGTCAGTCAGCTCTCTGCCGCCTCCTCCTCCTCCTCTTCATCCTTTTCTTCCTCCTCCTCCTCTTCCTCCTCCACTTCCTCCTCCTCCTCTTCTTCCTCCTCCTCCTCCTCCTCCTCTTCCTCCTCCTCCTCTTCCTCCTCCTCCTCCTCCTCCTCCTCCTCCTCTTCCTCCTCCATTTCCTCCTCCTCCTCCTCCTCCTCCTCCTCCTCCTCCTCTTCCTCCTCCTCCTCGTCATCCTTTTCTTCCTCCTTCTCTTCCTCCTCCTCCACTTCCTCCTCCTCCTCCTTGTCATCCTTTTCTTCCTCCTTCTCTTCCTCCTCCTCCTCCTCCTCCTCCTCCTCCTCCTCCTCGCTCCCTCCCGTGTGATTATTCCTTAAACTGCGGTGGATGGGAAATGCCTGGAAGATTCGTTTTGTCCTGTTTCCACCTCTGATCATTCAGCCCCCTCCAGCCATTCCGTTTGCTCCTCGTTTAACCAGGGAGAAAACGGCCTAATTCAGCCCCTTCCCGGACAGTCACACCCCAGCCGCATCAAACGCAGAAAAATCCCCTTTGCTCTGCACCCGGAACAAGGATCGACCGAGTCGGAAAACAAATTAGATTAGGAAAACGGCACAAAAAAAAAAAAAAAATCAGAGACGGGAGAACATTTTAATTACGTGCAAAGGAGAAATGGATTATTAATTTGTTTAAAATCTTAATGATCAAGCCTCGACGAGGTGCCATAAATAGCGAAACCCCCTTCCCCGCCCCTCGCTGCCCTGGGGCCCTGGGCCCACCGACTCTGGCCTCTGAGCAGTTTCTGCAAGGGTGACGTGAGGTGCCCTGACCCACGTGTACCAACTTGCTGTGTGGCCTGAGGTCGCCGTCCTGACCTCTCTGACCCCAACTTCCTCCTGTGGGAGCCGGGCTTGCCCACAGCGCAAGGGCTGGGACCAATGGTGCTCCCGGCCGCCAAGGCCCCGTCCTGCTCTGCGGGGCCCAGAGACGCTGCCCCCTGACGCTCCGTCCCCCTGCCCAGCAGCCTGAGGCCAGGGCTGTCTCCCGGGACCCCGTTCACCCAGGGCTGCCTGCTCGGCTCCCGAGACCCCCGATAGGTTTGCTCAGACACAGACGAGGGTGGGGGGGGGACGGACAAGCCACGGCTCTGACGCCGCAGGGCCCACGTGCAGACGGGCGCACACGGGCCACGGGGGACGGGCTCAGAGTCCAGGACTCACGTGGGCACTGGAAAGGGGGGCAGGGGGGAAACAGACGAGGGAGGGAGGGAGGGACGGCTGGATGGACGATGGACGATGGAATGATGGACAGACGATGGACGGATGCAAAGATGGACGGTGGGGGAGGGGAGGGGCAGGGGAGGGGGAGGGGAGGGAGGGCCGTGGACAGGCAGACGGTGGGGGATGGGCGGGGCATTGGGAAGGGAAGGAGAGGGGAGAGAGACCCGGAAGGAAGGACAGACGGACAGAGGGTGAAGAGACGGAGGGACGGGCGGGGGTGGACAGCCGGTGGGTGGAGGGGCAGGTTGGGGGGACAGAGGGAGGGGGAGGAGGAGGGGGCGGGAGGAGGGGGAGCACGTGGCTGCAGTCTCTCCCCGGGCCCAGCAGAGGGGCGACAGGCAAGTCCCCCCACCCCCACCCCTGCGTCCCCCTCGTCCCTCAGCCGCAGGGACAGCCGTGAGCACCCCCCAAGCGCCCCCTGCAGCTCTGTGCTGGGCACAGTTCGGGGTCCGCGTGGGGGGCTTGTGTCACATTAAGGGGGTCCGCGGGGGCTGCTCAGAGAGCCCGGGAGCTGGCGCTCGGCGCCTCCCCCCGCCGTGTATTTCATATTTATGGGGGCGCTGCGGCGTGTCAGCGGGCGGTGGCCGCGCCCCAACAGACAGAGAGGTGGGAGCACGTCCCCCAGCCCCCCTACGCGGCAGGCCGCCCTCCCAGGGGCTTCCCACCGGCCTCCTCTCCCCTCCCCGCAGGATGCAAGCACCCGAGGGGGTGGGCAGGGATCCTGGAGCCCTCAGGGCTGCCCCCAGGTGTTCTGAGAGGAAGCGGGTAGGGCCCGGTCACTCCTGGGAGTCCAGATTGTCCAGATGTCCCGCACCCTTGGACCTGACCAGCCCCATGCTGGGGGAAAAGAAGGTGCTGGGGGCTGTGCAAAGGCCCTGGGGTAGGAAGACCCCTCTCCCACCAGGGAGACCCCCACCTGAATTCACAGGCAGGGGGGAATCTCCTGCCCCACCCCTGCTGCGGCTTCTTGTGGGGCATCTCTGTGCCCAGATGGCACTTTCTGGGGAGTACAGAGGGTCCGTATCCACATACCACCCCCAGCCCCAACGCAGCCCAGGCAGGGCAGAAACTGTCTCCAGAGTCACATGATTTCACAGCGGGCTCTTTCCTCTCTCCCTCCACCCACTCCGACAAGGAACTTCCTGTTGGTCCCGGTGACCACCCCCAAGTCCAGTGAGGCACCTGGGCACAGACGGGGCCATAAGCAGGTGGAACAATTAGGCGCCGCCTGGATGGAATGCTCAGAACGTAGAGGCCGACGGGAGCCCAGTTCCAGCCACGCCCGCACCGGGCAGCCTCCAATCTGGCCACCCCTGCAGAGTCCAGGAGGGCCCCTGAGGCCAGCCGGGTGCACGCCAACACCCCCCAAAACTCTGCTGAGTCCCGCACTTTGGGGTCCCTGCGCCAGGAGGGTCCACCCGCGCCCCCACAGGCCCTCATGGCTCCCGGAGGACCCAATTCTGTGCCCACTCAGGGTCCCGCAGGGCAGGGCAGGACCCCCACCTGGCCCCGACCCCCGACCCCAGGGCGCCTCTTGCCCAAGCCCCAACTGTCTGGTCAGGGAGGGAGGGAGGAGGGAGGGAGGAGGGAGGGGAGGAGGGCGGCACAGGCCTTGAGCCCCTCTCTGGGGTACAGGGCAGTTTCCCCTCAAGTCCTGGGTCCCACGTGGGTTCACCAGAGTCGCCTTCCTGGCGTCCCCCTTGAACCTTCCTCTGCGGCCGGAATGTTCCCCCGACCCAGCTCTTAGGGGCACTGAGACCAGGCAGCGCCCTGCCCCCGCC
This sequence comes from Sorex fumeus, assembly GCF_029834395.1. Lineage (NCBI taxonomy): Eukaryota > Metazoa > Chordata > Mammalia > Eulipotyphla > Soricidae > Sorex > Sorex fumeus. The sequence goes on from NW_026606210.1 coordinate 2,305,198, forward strand.
AGGCAACGCCTCAGCCCTCACCTGGCCCCCAACCCCAGGGCCCCCTGCAGGGAAGAGTCAGGTCCCCGAGGGGCCCCGAGCTCCAAGCAGGTCCCTGTCCCCGCAGACACCTGACACGGCAGACGCTGGCGAAGGGAACGCTCAGCCGGGCTGCAAACGCGGGGCCGGCCACGGGCAGGGAGCAGGCAGCACCTCCGCAGACATGGGTGCTGGGTCAGCGCACACACACGCACACACACACATGCATGTACACGTACACACATGGACACACGCACATGCACACACATGTACACTTACACACACGCACACACACATGCACGCACACACACGCACGCATTCACACACGCACACACACATGCACACACACGCACACACACACATGCACACACACAAATATGCACACACCGACACAGACAATATACAGACACACACACACGTGCACACACAGACGATACGCAGAGATACACACGTTCACATAGACATGCACACACTCGTGCACAGATACACTCACAGGCACACATGCATTCACACACAAACACACACACACACACACTCCCAGCATCCTCTCTGGCCTCAAAAATGCCCCCATTCCACTAGTTCGAAGCATCCCAAAGGCCAAAGTGCCCCTGACCTGCGCCTTCCCCCGCGCCCCTTCCCCCCCCAGCCCCTGCCCTGGCACCCACAGGGCGCCCTGACACCACCAGAGACCTGGCAAGAAGCCCCCTCACCCACCCAGCCCGCCAGGCCTCCCCCTCCCACAGCCAGAGGCAGCCCGGAAGGAAGGAAGGGGCTTGTCTTTGGGGGCCCAGCACACACAGCGAGGCTGGCCCTGGCAGCAGTGGGTGACGGGCACAGAGAGCTGGCGGCCTGGCGGCACTGCCCGGGCAGAGGAGGGAACCAATGAGCGTGCATGCAGGGGGGAGGCAGCTCTGTGACAGGCCAGGGTCCCCCAGGGGCTCAGACACCTTTTTTTTTTTTTTTTTGCTTTCTGGGTCACAGCCGGCGATGCTCAGGGGTTCCTCCTGGCTCTGCACTCAGGAATTACTCCTGGCGGTGCTCGGGGGGACCCTACGGGATGCCGGGGATCGAACCCGGGTTGGCCGGGTGCCAGGCAAACGCCCTCCCCGCTGTGCCATCCCTCCGGCCCTGCTGCCACTTATCCTAAGTTGCTCCTGTCCCCGTTGGTTTGACGTGGGCCTGAAAACCTGCCACTGGTTTGTCCTGACCCCGAGTGAGAAGCCGGAGAGACACACCCAGGGAGGGGCAGGAGGAGGACTCAGGCGCCCAAGGAGGTGGGGGGTTCCACACCCCGGGCCCGGCACCTGCCGACAGAGCCGCCCGGCCCCGAGCCGCCCAGCCAGCGGCCGAGACGAGAGCGGCTTCCTCGAGAAGACTCCGCCACGAGTGACTCTCAAGCAGCCGCCACTTAAGAACCTTTTAGCGGGGCCCATTTTGAATTATGACTACATGATTTTTAAATTACACTTTCTAATTCCACGCCACACCCCCCCTCCACCGTAGGCGCTGCGGAGTCATTTTCCAATTATGTACTTTTAGTTCAGAACGGCGGAGAGAGCCTCTGACGGGGTCCCCTCGCCACAAGGGCCAGCTCCCTTCTCCCCCCACCCACCCCGGGGGTGGGGGGCGGCCCCACGGCCCAGGCCGACGGCAGCCCCGACCCTCTCGGGCGTCTGCGTCTCCGGGCACCGCCGCGGCCCACCCAGGGCCGAGAAACGCGTTTGTAAGCCATCAATTACCACCACTCTCGGCGCTTTCTAGACCATCAAGCAAATCTGCCGCCTCAAAACTAACGGGGGAGGGACAGGCTTCCCCCCCCACCCCCAGCCTCTGCACGGCTGTCCGTCCTAGTTTTCGAATCCACGCCCTCTCAGCGGTCCTGCGGGCTGCGGGGTTCAAATGGGAAATACCAGATCCGTGGCGGGCGCGTGCACGGGCGTGATCGTGCACTGAAGGAAGAGGAGAGGGCGTGGAGGGTCCCCGCCGGCCGGGGCCCACCCGCACACGCCCGCGCCCAGCCGGGCCCACAGAGTTGAGGCCCACGGGCAGCTCCCTGCAGAACCCGCGGAGAAAGTGGACGTGGATTTATGGCCCGCACGGAAACCTATTTAACAGGCACCCCTGACGCAGAATCAAATGAGCACGGTGGCGATTCGAGGCTTAAGTCTGAGATTGGGCTTTTGCCATTCCTCCCTCTCTCCCTCTCTCTCTCTCTCTCTCTCTCTCTCTCTTTTATGATCTGTTGTAAGTACATTGCCTGTGAGCGCGCGATCCTGCGGAAATTTGCGACTCAGGATGAAACCTCAGAAGGATGATCAATTAGGCATCGGAACTGCAAAGTTACAGGAGCAAAAAAAAAAAAAACAAAAACGCTCCCTCCCTACCCCTCACCCCTTCCGCCACCCACCACCCCACCCCATCCCATCCCCAGCTCCAAGCAGGCAGCGAGCGATTGCCGTTGGCACCGGCACGGCCAGGCCCTGAGCACTGGGCGGTGAGAAGCAGGTGGCCGCAAGCATGCAAAGAGGGGCCCCGTCCTCAGCCGCCACCGCAGTATGTTCCATGAGGCGTGCAGCAGGCCGGGGCGACCCGGCCAGTGTGGACAGGGTTCAGTCCTGCCACCGATGCCCACCCGTCTGCCCGTCCGCTCTGGGGCCGAGGATGGCTCCGGGTGACGGGGAAAGTTCGAGCTGCTGACCCCCTTCTGGTGCTCACTGAGAGGCGCATACTGGCCCGGTTAAGACTGCCGGACCCTCCCTGTCTAGGGGACACCCAAGAAAAACCAGAGCTCGGACCCCACAAATGTCCTGGCGTCCAAAAGGAAAAGCTGAGGCCTCAGCCGGGATGCTGGAAACGGAACACGCTGGGCTGACCCCACCTAGTCTCTGCTTTGGGGGTGGCCGGAGGGGCCGTCAGGGAACCAGTCAAACCAGGGGCGACTCCCGCCTCCACCCCACCCCGCCCGGATCAAAGGGACCCCCTCTGCCTCCCCTGGGGCAGCTTCTGCTTTTTCTGTTGTTTTTTTTTTATACTTCTTCTTCATCCTTTTGGACGGTGCCACCAGCAGCTCAAGGCTGGCTCCTGGCTCTGCACTCAGGGATGGCTCCTGGGGGCCTCGGGGACCCTCTGGGGGTTCCGATGTGGAACCCGGGGCCAGCGGCAGGCAAGGCCGGCGAGAACTCCGCACGCTCCATCTCTCGCCCCTGACTTTTCCCGTTTTTCACCGCATCGGATAAAATCAGGCTCAAGTCCATTGAGATGGCGGGGGGGGGGGGGGGGGGCTCTCCAGGGTGGAGCCGGGCTGGGGGTCTCGTTCAATAGTAACACCGGGGCCCGGGGCCACGGCGGGCAGCAAGCGGGCACCACGGCTTCCAGAATATTCCAGCCGTCTCCATGCCGTTGGGTTATTCGGGAAACTGTGGGCCGCTGGGAAGGGCTTGGCTGTTCCTGCCTGCGTCCCTCCACTCCCCCCCTACCCCACCCACCCCCCCAAGTGTCTAGCAAGTCTGCTCGTAGGGGGGTGAGGCTGGCGGGCAGAAGGAGACCACACAAGCCAACTGCTCCCCTGAAAGCGGCGCCTGCAGTCGGAGCCGGAGGGTGGGGGGCCCTACCTGGGCACCCCGGCCCTCCTCCAGGGCCCCGCTCCCTGGTGCAGGCAGACAAAGGTTCCCAGGGAAGGGGCGCTCCTGGCAGCCGGGGAGAGGGGAGGTGGGGGGGCGGGAGGCTTGCAGATCCCCTCTGCTGGCAAGGGAGGGATGGGGGGGGGGAGTGTCACACTCAAGATTCTGACAGACAGTTCAGGGATAACGCAGAAATTCCGCCCTGAGCCCCGGCACGCTGCAACTTGAAAGGAGAATGGCATTAGCTCCCCACAATCGCGGGGGGCCGGGGGCCGGGGGGCCGGGGGACTGGGGGCTGGGTGGGGGGTTGTTGCCAGTTAAACGTCCTCGCTGGCCCCTCATGGGCCCAACTCTGCTCTTGACTCAGTGCCCACCTTGAGGGCCCCAGGGGATAAAATCCGTGTTGGGGAAGGGGGGGAACAGATGGGAAGACCACCGTGCTCCAAGGACGCTTGTCTCGCGCCCGCCCCAGTCGGGAACCGACACCCACCGCGCCGCCTCCGGCCTTGGGTGCGACGCTTGAGTCAAATCCCGTCTCCAAGCCGTGATCCCTCAAACGGGCCGAGATCGCAGGGGCACCCATGGGGGGGTGGGGTGGGGGCCAGTTCCAGGGAAAAAGAAATGGACCCAAATCCCTTTCCGAGACTGGCGATTTAATGGTCTCCGGGGTGGGCTGGGAAGTTATTTTTTTTTTTTAATGTGGGTTTTCTTGCATGGGAGGTTGTCCGCAGCCCGGAACCGGCCTCTGCACTCCAGCAGGAAGAGCCCCAAGAGCCAGCCTCTCACCCGAACCGATGTCTAGTCGATCCGCACATAAACAGGGCCCTGGGGTGACGGCCGGGGTACACCTGGCCCCGGAAACGCCCCGGCATCCACCCGCATCGGGAAACGCATCGGGAAACGGGCCGGGAGCAGCATCCAGGCCTGACACCAGCCCCCACGGGCTGTCACGGTCCTAGGCGTGTCCCGCCGCGGGCCCCTGCCGAATGCCGAGTAAAACCCTCGCCAGACAGACTCAGGCTCCCCGACTCGCCATTAGCCAATTAATGGACCTCCAGCGCCGAGACTCGGAACCGTTCACTGAAACCCATTTTGAGAAGGGAGGAAAAAAAAAAACGATTTTACAAGTGTGGGGGTCGGGCTGCCACCCAGGAAGCGGATTTGCAAGGGACCCCGGGCGGAAAATTGTGTTGGGTGTTGTGCTCCGGACCGGAGCCCCGGGGCCCCTCGGTGAGGCCTTGCCAGCTTGGGGTGCCCCCCCCAAAGCCTGGCCTGACCCAGCCAAACCCACCCCAGCCCCCAGCAAGCACCCCCCGCGGCCTGGGCGGGAAGTGGGGGGCCTCCCTCCACCCCCAAGGCCCCCCACACGCCCCCAAGGCATTTCAGCCAAGGGGCCGCGCTGGCCAGACTATTCATGAAGTTTCTGCAGGGACCAGGCAGGGCGCTGACAGGGCGAGAGCCCCTCCACGGACCCCACAACTATTCAGCTCCGGCCCGGCGCCCGCATTCACCCGGCCACCATTCACGGGTCCACTTTTGTTCCAGGTTTAATTTCATAATTGTTTGCCACTTAACAAGCTCTCGGGGCTGCGGCGGCGGCTCTGAATAGAGGCCTTGGGAATGGGGCGGGGTGGGGGGCTGGGGGGCACCCGGGAAGGGGCAGAGACGGAGAGTCTGGCCAGACTCCGGCCGCCCAGGCTGGTCCTTGAGCGGTCTCTGGGCGGGGTGGTGGGGGGCAGGAGGGGATGGGCAATGGGGGGCGGCTTGGGACCCCCAGCTCTGGGCTGACCAGGAGTCCTGCGCCCGCCTCACCGGCCAGGTCAGGGGGAAACTGTCTCCGAATTGGGACCCCGGCGGGACCCCTGGACACGGGCCATCCCGGGAGATGCCGCTCCCCAGGGCTGGGGGCGCGCGAGCCCCCCGGAGGGCGCACACAGACATAAATATGCGAGGAATGAGCCGCGCAGGGAGGGAGGGACGAAGTTCCCCGCAATGCCCAGTCCTCTCCCGGCGGTGCCTGACCCCCGGGGCCCGGGGTGCGCCCACCCCTGGGCGCGGGGTGGGGGGCTGCTGTCCCCCCGCGCGCCCCCCACCTGCCCCGGCGCCCCCCGCCCGTCCCCTCCTCCCGGCCGGCCCGCGGGGACGCAGCGGGCAGCGACCCGGCCGGGAAAAGTTTCGCTGACCGCGCGGGTCGGGTCCGAGTCCGGGGGTCCGGCGGGGCCCGGCCGCCCCCCAGACCCGCGGGGGCGCGCGGCCCGACCCCCGCGCGCGCGGCCAAAGTAACTTTGCGGCCGCCCCCGCGCCGCGCCCGGGGCCGGGCCCGGGTCCCGGGGGTCGCCGCGCCCCCGCGCGCCCCGCCGCGCGCCCCCCGCGCCCCCCGCGCGCGCCCCCCGCGGCCCCCGCGCGCGCCCCGCGGCCCTACCTGGCCCCGCGCTCGCCTCCCCGGCCCGAGCAGCCGCGCGCCCAGGACGCGGGGCTCCTCCCGCGGCGGCCGCCTCGCCGCGCGGCCGCGGCAGCAAGTGGGAGCCAGACTCCTCCTTCGGGGGGCGGGGGGCGCCCGGAGCCCCCTCCCGCGCCCGCGCGCGCCCGCGCCAGGCCCGGCCCCGCGCGCATCCCGCAGCCCGGGAAGGCCCCGGCGCGCCGCGCGCACCCGGCCGGGACGCGGACCCGCTCCGGGGCTGGGGCGGCGCGCGGGTTGGCCTCGCCCCCGGGGGTCGAGGAGGCGCGACCCCAGGGCCCGGAGGCCCTCACCTTTGTGCCCGGCTGCACCCCACGCGCGCGCACACACACGCGCACCTCTCCGGCACAGTCCCCAAAGACCCCCTCTGCATTGGGGGGCGGGGGACACTGCCCGCATTCCGCCACGGGAGCTGGGGTGGGTGGGGAGGGGGGCGCGGGGAGGGGCAGGTGGGAAGGTTAGAGGGTCTCAGGAGGGGGCTGGAGGCCCCGGGGGACCGTGGTGGGGGAGGGGCTCTGCTTCCTGTCTGCGGCAGCCGGGCACTTTGAAGAGCAGCGCCCAGCAGGGTGCAGGGACCCGCGTGGGCCAGGGGCTGCCCGGGGACCTTCACAGGGCCCCTGCCCTGGGCACTCGGCCTGGACGCTGCGACTCCCCAGGGGGACCCCAGGAGTAAGGCAGCGGCCCCTCCACCCCCCAGCCAGGGACTTAGAAACGGGCTGGAGGCCACAGCAGCTCTGCTGGGTGGCCAGTGCCAGTGGGGCAGCTGAGTCCCCTGGGGCCATAGTGCCAGGCCTGGGCAGTGTGACTGACCTGGAGCAGGGCAGAGAGGGCCAGGGTCAGGCCAGCGGGAAGGGCAGGGGGGAGCAGGGGGAGACACCCCAGGAGCAGGACCCGATGGCCAGAGTCTGGGGACAGGAGGGGGCCGGGGGAGGGAGGACCACAGAGGTCAGGCCCAGGCCCCCGTCTCAGCCCCAGACGGCCCGAGCTGGAGTTGGGGTGAGCCCTGCACGTCTTTGCAGCAAAACCTCAACTCACCCTCCACCCCCCGGGGCCTGGCCTCTGTGGTTGGCCCCACGCCGTGTCCAGGCCGTGTCCACACTGCTTCCTGCGGGCCCGGCTCTGAAAGGGCAACTGGCCCAGCACAGTGACCCCCCCGGGGGGTTGCGGAAGACGCGGCTACAGGGACAGCACCACCCCCCGTACTCCCACTGCCAGCTTTCTGGGTACCTACTGTGTGCCGCGGGCTACAGGGGCGCTCGTGAGCGAGAAGGTGCCCAACGTGGGCCCAGCCCAGGATGGGCAGTGAGTGCCGGAAGGCGCCTACTTCCCCTGGGGTGGGGGGCAGGTAGGGCTCCCCGCTCCCCAGCAGGCCCGGGGCCAAGAGACGCCCCTTCTCAGAAATGCATCCGTCCCCTGGACCCCCAAGCACGTGGGGGGGGTCAGTTTAAACATTCCTGGCACAGGGCAGAGCCATAGCATAGCGGGGAGGGCGCTTGCCTTGTGCACAGTAGCCTGGGTTCCCCATATGGTCCCCTAAGCACGATAGGAGTGAGCCCCGAGCACAGAGCCAGGAGTCAGCCCCAAGCACAGAGCCAGGAGTGACACTGAGCACAGAGTCAGAAGTCAGCCCTGAGCACAAAGCCAGGAGCCAGCCCTGAGCACAGTGTCAGGAGTCAGCCCCAAGCATCACTAGACGTGATCCTTGAGGTGCCTGGAGCAACCACAGACTGACTGACCAGCTGACCAGCAGGCCCCGGGGCTCGAGCATCGAGGAGGAGCCCCGGGGGCCAGAGGCGGGGGGGGGGGGGGGGGGAGCAGGAGGGGTGGCGATGCCAGAGCCAGGGGCTGCGTGTGGGCAGCACCGCCCCGGGGCCTCTACACCGCACCTGCCTGGACCAGGCTCCGCCCACAGGCTGGATCTGGGCGCTGCCTGACTGTCCTGCTCGGACACGCCGGGCCCTGGGGGCTCTGAGGACCACCCTGGCCGCGGGATTTCAGGGGAGATGGGTTCATGTGGGAGTGCCGGGAGAGGGTCTCTGGAGGCGGGGGCGGGGCTTCCTGCTTCTGCTGCCTGAGATCCGGCCGAGGGCTCGCCCCGCCCCTGCCCTGTGACCCTTCATCTCATCTCCCAGACCCTGAGCACTGCTGCTGGAGCACCACCTCCAGAGCTGAGCATGTGGCCGGCTGGCGCAGGGGTGCCCTCCTCAGGGACGGGGTTCCCAGGCGCAGGCCAGGAGGCCAACCCCCTGCAGGCCTCCGGGGCCAGGCGGGCGGGGCCTCGGGGACAGCTTCGTGGCCTGGCCCCCACCTGCTGCTCTTTCTGGTCCTTTGAGAACCTCCCAGGCCCTGGCAGTGGCCCGGGTGGAGCTCCCCGCCAAGGGAAGGCCTGAAGCCCCATTTTACAGATGGAGAAACTGAGGCCCCTGTTGCCTTGGAGCCCGTCCCAGCCTCCCCCCGCCCCCGGGGCTGCCCTCAGCGGGCACCACCCTCCAGGCCCCACTCAGAGGCTCCGGCTGCACAGCCAGGCCACGGGCGCTGTCCAGGGTCCTGAGAGGGTCCAGCCAGGAATATTGGGGGTGGAGAGGGGTGAGGTGAGGCCCTGCCCCGTGGACGAGCCCCCAGACTCGGCAGAGCAGGACGCGGGATCTGCAGACCAGCCCCCTCCCAGGGGGCTTCAGAGGAGACACTCAGAGAGGAAGGTGGGGGTCCCCCAGCATCCGGGACACCGATGGCCGCGGGGGGGGGGAGGTCCCGGAATCTGCTCTCTGGACAACAGAGCCCAGACCTGACCTCTGACCCCCGGCTGACGGGCAGGTGCCAGGAGGGGGATCTCTGGAGTTTCTGGGGTCCGGGCGTGTCCCCGGGCCTTGGGGATATCGGGGTCCACCTGCCACTTGTCCCCGCTCCTCGTTCTGGGACCCCCCAGCCGCCCAGTGCTGACCCCGAGTCCCCGGGCCCGAGAGCCAGCGGAGGGGAGACGCACGCGTGGCCCTGGGCTGGGCCGGAACACGGGCCCGGCGCCCTCTGCCCCCACAGGCCTGGCCCAGACGCCCCGTCCTGCTCCGTCCCCCAGAATTTGCCCCTGAGCTTCCTGGGCCCCGTCTGCCGGGACCCCCGTCCTCCCCTGCTGGGCAGGGGCAGGGTCTGCGCCCACCCACAAGGACGCAGGTCCCGGGAGACGGGTGCAGGAGCAGCCCCTCGCCACCCACCGAGGGACAGACGCCCCCACGCTGGCCCCGGAGAGGAGCCGGCGACCGGGCGGGCCAAACTGTGAACACACACGTGCACGCACACGTCTACACACGTGTGCTCATGCACACGTATGTAGCTCATGTGCACGTGTGTGCGTGTGCATGCATACACAGGTATGTGTGTCTGCACGTGTGTGCCTGTTCATGCGTGTGCTTGTGCACGCGTGTGCTTTGTGTGTGGGCGTGCACACGCATGGCCCACACTCTCCGCCACCAGTGGGCCAGAGTCTGTCCAGAGAAGGGCAGCCCGGAGGGCAGCTCAGACACAGGACTCGCCCGGGGGCAGCCCGGGACGCCCCCTCCGGCCTGCTCGCCCTCACACAGCGCCCACGCAGGACCCGCCGAGAGTGACCAGCTGCGGGAAGGGTCAGCTGCTGCCCCTGGCCCACTACCCGCACTGCCTGGGGACCCCAGAGGGCAGCTCCAGCTGGGCCGAGCTGCCTGGACCTCAGGGAGCCGTGCCCTTCACTCAAACGGCCACTCTGAGTGCCACTGGCCTGACTCTAGGGGGCTGCCGCCATCCGGAAGCCCCTGCAGCCAGCCTGCCGCCCCCCTCCGGCCCCTCTGCAGCAGGGCCCAGCTCCCCCAGACCCCGCTTTGGAGAGACCCCCACTTCCCGCCCAGCCCCCGCTCACCCCACTGGGGGGGTCTCCAGCTCCAGTGACACCCCCAGGCTCGTCCGGCCCCCAGGGCCCCGTTCCCCAGACACCCATTTCTGTCCTGGGCCTGGGTCCCGGCCCGGGTCCTCTGCCCCACGTCCCCATCACCAGCTGCGAAGCTGTCGGGGTTGTTTTGTGGAGGCAGCTCAGGGCTTTTCCCATCTTCTGCCAACCTGCCAAAAACTCTGGAACACTCTGGAATGCTCTGGAATGTTCTGGAAGGCTCTGGAACACTCCGGAACCCCGAGGTGCCACCTCTGTGGGCGTTGGGCTCATCCATGGGCCGCGAGGCAGGAATTTGGGTTCTCCTTGTCCAGGTCGGCAGCACCTCAGGGGGCCGGGACCCCCACACCCTGCACCCACACTCCCCAGCGCCAGGACCTCCCCGCCCCACCCCGCCCGTGCCCTGGCCTCCTGCGTGGAGCCCCCCTGCCCGCCCCTCCACCCACGCCAGCCTGGTTGTGGTCCAGGACCCCCAGCCGAGCCCTCAGCTTGTCCGCCTTTCCCCTGGGACAGGAGACGTTGGGGGGTCTGCCGTTCGGCACAGCCCCCCATGCTCCACCCACCAGGTCACGGAAAGCCCCCCCGCCCCCAACTCGCTGAGGAGCTCAGGGCAGGGGGCCCAGCCCTGCTCAGTGCAGACCAGGAAACTGAGGCAGGAGAGGGCACCGCCGGGCAGGGCTGTGTCCGGGGGAGAGTGCAGGTGTCCCCCACTGAGCCCCCTCGGCTGGGCCAGATCCCAGGTGCCCCACAGACTCCCCCAAGCCCCGACGGGAGAGATCGCTGAGCACTGAGCCAGGAGTCCTCCCTGAGCATTCCCCCCCCCCCCCGTGTGGTCAAAAAGCAAAACAAAAGAATTCGGGCTTAGACTCAAGCCCCAGAAGGTCTCAAAGACTCGAGGGTCCCTAGGAGGGCAGTGGGGGGGACACTTGCCTGAGGGCTGTCTGCCCTGGGGCGGGGGGCGGGGCAGCGGGTAGCGGGCTGCCTGGTGGGAGGCAGAGAACAGGAAGGGGAATACCACCTCCTCCAGGCAGTCCCCCACCCTGCCCAGCCGGGCACCTGCGCCTTCAGCCCGGGCGGCCACCCTGCCCTCACCGTCCTCCCTGGGCCGTCACCAAGGGTCCCTTTGAAGCTCACGTTCCCCCTCCCAGGGGTGCTGGCAGCGGGCAGACCCCCCCCCCCCCCGCTCCCCCAAGCCCCGCAGGAAGCGAGTGTTTGTACTGCAAACAGGGACTGCCGGGGCCTGCCCGCGTACTTCCCGTCCCCGGGGGCCCGAGCCCACCCTGCTTGCCGGCGGGTGCCCTGAGCCCCGCCACGTGGCGGACGCGGCGTGTCCACTGCGGAGATGGGGGTGGGGGGTCCCCTGCTGCCCGCCCTGCCTCAGGCATGGCCCGGTGAGCCCCGGCCCAGGGTAGGGACAGGAGCTGGGTGGTGCTGGGGCCGGGGGTCCCCGAGCCCCCGAGCACGGCCCGTCCCCGCAGAAGGAGCCCCCGGGCGCGTGTGGGACCCGGATGGAGCCAGGGCGGGAGGGTCAGGAGCGGCCGCGGTGCCCACGCCCCCCGTGACTGCCCAGTGTCCTCCGAGGGGCCACCAGCCTCCGCTGCTTCCTCGGGACCGGGTTGGGGAAATCGGGTCCGTGTCCAGCTGGCCCTGGGGTCAGGGGGCGGGAGACACTCAATCCTTCGCAGCAGCCCAAGGCCGACCCCCAGGCCCCGTCTCCTGGCCAATAGCTCACACGGACAAGGGGTGTCAGCCCCCCTCACGGCAGAGCTGCCCCTCGTCTGCACACTCAGACCTCCAGAGCCCCCCAACGCGAGGCCCCAAGCCCGACTGGAGGCGGGGGGTGTGGGCCGGGATGAGCTGTGAGTGCCGGCACCTGGCAGCCTCATTGTGCCCACGAGGCCGCAAGGCTGTTGGGGGAGGGGCAGCGGACAGTGTGCTCGGGGCCTCTCAGCCCAAGGGTGGGGTCAGGAGCCTCTGCCGCGCCACCGCACTCCCGGCGGACCCTCCCGCCACCCGCACCCCAGAGCACCGTACAGGCTTGGCCTGGTCATCGGGTCCGAGCACAAACATGGAGCCTGATGGCCGCTGCGGGCAGCGCTTTCCTGCCCCGCCTGTGCCATGGGTCAGGGGCGTCATGAGCCCTCAGTACTGGGCAGCACGCCCCCCTGCTCCAGGCCAGCCGAGCTCTCGACTGGCCGCACCGGGCGCTGCCGACAGCACCAGTGTGCTCTCGGGAACTGGGCAGGACAGGGACCCTCCCCCCAGCTCCCCAGGGCCCCACTGCCCACACACCAGCCCAGCCCTGTGCCTGCTCTGGCCCGTCTCCTTGCCCAGGTTGTGGGGTAAAGCACACCTGGCCGGCCTTCCGGATCACCTCCTCCAAGATGCCCGCCCTGATGCACACCCTCTTGTTAATGCCACACACACACACACACACACACACACACACACACACGATGTCCTGTGGTCCGTGTGGTCTCCTTTGCCTCAGGATCCTCTGCTCCAGGGCCTGCCTCACACACACCCGTGTGGGCTCCCTGGAATCAGAACATCTGCCGGGCCCCAGCTGGGTCCTTTAATGGGCACAGACGAACTGGGTGGGGGGTGGGGAGTGGTTTGAGGATGGAGAAGGAGGAAGGAGGAGGAGAAGGGAGGAGGGAGGGGAGTAGGGGGGAGGAGGGAGGGGAGGAGGAGGAGGAGGAGGAGGAGGGAGGAGGAAGGGGAGAAGGGGGAGGAGGGAGGGGACGAGGAGGAGGGAGGAGGGGAAGGAGGAGGGAGGGGAGGAGGGGAGGAGAGAAAGGGTTTGAGGAGGAGGAGAGAGGAGGGAGGGGAGGAGGGAGGAGGGAGGAGAGGGAGGAGGGGGAGGAGGAGGGAGGAGGGGAAGGAGGAGGGAGGGGAGGAGGGGAGGAGAGGAAGGGGTTGAGGAGGAGGAAGGAGGGGAGGAGAAGGAAGGAGGGGAGGAGGGAGGAGGGAGGAGAGGAGCAGGAGAGGTTGAGGAGGAGGAGGAAGGAGGGGGAGGAGAGAGGAAAAGAGGGAGAGGAGGGGAGGGGAGGGGGAAAGAGGAGGGGAAGGGAGGGGGGGAGAAGGAGGGAGGGGAGAAGGGGAGGAGAGGGAGGGGTTGAGGAGGAGGAAGGAGGGAGGAGGGGGAGGAGGAAGGAGAATGGGGAGGAAGAGGGAGAGAGGAGGGGGAGGAGGGAGGAGGGAGGAGGGGGAGGGGAGGAGGGGGAGCTGGCCCATCCCCCAGGCCCACCTGGCCTGCCCCCCCCCCCGCCCCTCCCCACCCTCACTGGGCCCTAATTGCCTGCAGGGCCCCCAGGGCCCCCTGAGCTGAGAAGCCCCCGGGCATTGTGCCTTCCTGCCCAGGGCTGACCTCTCGGGCTGCAGGATGAGGGGGAGGGGCTGGGCTGGGACAAGGGGCTTTTCATCCAGGGGTGGGGAGGGGCCGTCCCCGGGCCCAGGGCGGGGTCCAAGGGCCGGAGGCGGAGACTGGAGCCTGGATCCTGGGGGGCGACTGCGGACCCCCACTCCAGCCTCTCCTGCAGAGATGGGGCTGCCGCAAGCGTGGGGTCTCTGCAAGGGTCAGGGGTGGGGCCAGAGGTGGCCCCGCCCCGCTCCCTTCGCCCCGCCCCCCACGCCAGCCCTCAAGCTGGGGTCCGTGTCCCCCAGGGCTGCTCGCTGGGAGACCCACAGTCCTGGCGCCAAGCCCGGCCCGAGCCCCTTGGCTGCCTCGGACCCCCCCCACAGCCCGTCACCCTCGGGGTCCCCGTCTGCCACCAGGTGGGTGGGCAGCTCGGTGGCTGGGCCTTGGGGGCAGAGCGGGGCTGGGGTCCCTCCCGGCCCCTCCTGGCCCCCCGCCCCGAGTCCCGTCCCACGGGGCCCCCAGAGCCCACAGAGCTGCTCACGGCAGCTCCGTCGCGTGGGATCCCCAGAGTGGGGGTGTCCGGGTGAGGCTCAGGGAGCCCCGACCCCCCACTGCTTTCAGGGCCCGTCTCCCCATCCCCCCAACCCTCTCCCTGCAGGCGACGCCCAGGGTCGAGGCCTCAGACCCCGGTTCGATCCCCAGCGCCCCACAGGGTTCCCCGAGCACAGAGCCAGGAGTCAGCCCTGAGCACAGAGC